>NC_064766.1:2430231-2582731 GCF_011397635.1 Epinephelus fuscoguttatus | reverse complement strand
AGGTGTGTCGGGTGTTGTGATGGTTGTCCCTCAGGCTGTGGCATAACCTGACATATGTTGCTGCTGCTAAGCTGCTCTCTCTCTCTCTCTCTCTCTCTCTCTCTCTCTCTCTCTCTCTCTCTCTCTCCTCCCTCTGTCCTCTTTCTCTCGTCTCTCCCTCTCTGCATGTTGAGAACTCGGCCGTCTATGTCTGTGTGTGTCATACTTCTAGTGTTATTATACACATATGATTAGTGTCACATATGTATACAATCAGATTTTAATTCAACATTTGTAGGTCTTAGTATATATTTGTGTCTGTTTGCTGCACTTAGATTCTCAAAGCAGCCAGTACATCACTCAAGCTTTCACTAGGTCACATGATTTCAAATGAATATGGATGTGTAGTTTGATCATCACACATGTCAAAGTTTCATTAGGTCACATGGCTTGTGTCTACAAGTTTCAAATTATAAGCTCACACCACCTTCATAAGAACCTTGCATTTTTAACCCTGCGGGCCCCCTTATAAAAAATCACACCTGTCCCCTTCAGAACGGTGTGAACAGAAAAATATTAAATATTAACATATTTCTCTACATTTTTTTGCTTAAATCTTTTAACCAACTTGTTCTCAGATTATGCATATCTAATATTCATTCCTTTTGAGGATTTTCACAATATATTTGCCATTTTATTTACATGAAGTCACTGTTACTTCAATGAAAAAAACATGAATTAAGATTAACTATATAATAAATGTTGGATGGATTTTTTTATTTTATTTATCACAGTCTGTGATATGTGAATGATAAATAACAACACCAATTTTGATGCATTATCATTTTTGGGGGCAGTTTCTATTTTCAGTAAAAATAGACACTGTTCCCCTTCAGGACTTTTTGTCTTTGTTGAAAAACAACCATAAAAATATTATTATTTTTTTTTTGATTTTTAACTCCTAGTCAGAGTATACATACCAAATATTCATTGTGGGTGTATGTATGAGAGAGAAAGACAGGGAGATATATTACATTATATATATATATATATATATATATATAGAGAGAGAGAGAGAGAGAGAGAGAGAGACATGGAGAAAAAAAATAATGTAACCTTAGAGCAACCTGCAGTTCATAATTTGCAAATTTTAGCGACACAATTACACTCACACACACACAGACACACACACACTCCACTCCCTGTCCCCCCTCTCTCTCTCTCTGTCTCTCTTTCTCCCCCCTCTCTCCTCTCTCTCCCTTCTCTCCCTCTCTGCTTGTCACTAACTGCCGTACTGCATGTCAGTTACTCGGCCTCTTCTCCAGAGCCTTTGTGTTCCACTGTCTTGCAGGTTAACTTCTATCACAGCGGTGCCTGGATAGTGTGACATGTGTGGTTGTGTTGCTGCTGTGGTGTCAAATGCGTCCTGCTGATTCTGTTATCATTAGTCATTAGTCAAACTGAACTTGAAGTGCCTGTGCTGTCACCTAAGTACGTGGTCATTAATTAGCATAACAATGGCTTCACTCTGTCAGACAAATGCCTGTGTGTGTTTGTGTTTGTGTGTTGTTTGATCATCGCAAATGTCAAAGTTTCTTTATTTCACATGGCTTTGGTCTGCAAGCAGGCTGGGGGCGGCGGGGGGCCGAGGTCCCTCCCAACGCTACTTGCAGCTTTAATTAGGGACCGAGCTCTAAGGCAGAGGACTGCTCACAGAGCAGTCCTCGCCGAAGTTGTGTGCTGTGTTTATTATTATTCTTTATTCTTTATTCTTTCTTCCGCCGCCTCTTTGAACTGGAATTTGACCCCCTAAACATGCTCAAAAACTCACCAAAATTGGCACGCACATCAGAACTGGTGAAAAATTTTATAAAATGGTGACATTAACCCCTAAAGTGCCAAAATCGGCTCTCTAGCGCCACCTAGGAAACATAAAAATGGCCGCCACGGCCTGTAGGAACGTCGTAGAAACATGAAACCAAAAGTGGCGTGTTCGTTTCATCAAGACCTAAAAATCACGCGCTGACACCCCTGACCTAAATCCAACAGGAAGTGACATATTTGCCCTTTCAAAGTAAGATTTTGCCTTAAAAAAAAAAATTCTTCTCATACAGCGTTTATCCTATCGACTTCAAACTTGCACAGATTACAGATCAACTCCTTCTAATCAAAAGTTGTGCGTAACTTTTCATTACTCGCTGCGTTTGGATTTTGTGGCCTCCATAAGGTGAGATGTCAGAAAACGTCCTGACGATCTTGAAAGCTGTCCCATAGGAAATGAATGGCAGCGGGGGGGAGAAAGAGACCAATCTTCGGGCTTTTTCTAGCATTTACAGCGTCTCCATACTTTGTGCTACAGACTCCATTCCAACTCTCAAATGTTGCCACAGGTCTCATCTATTCACTCATGTTTTCATCTTCTTCATATCTTTTACCGTTTTTGATCTGTGCCTCTCAAAGTACCATGAGCAAAAGTGGAGAAATTCTCACTTTACAATGGGTGTGTATTGCATGGAATGCTGTGAGCTAGAGTGGAGAGGGCTCTAAAAATCGTCTAAAACTTTTGTCTTTAACTCGCTGCCATGGCCACAATTTTCACTGTACAGACACAATTTATACCACAAAGCGTAGGAAAATTTTTCCTGCTCTCAGTTATGTTGACATGGAATCTCTCACACGTACACATTTTTGCTGAGTGGCTCCAAAGCGAAGGGAGCGCCGATTTTTCTCTCATTCACTCCCATGTAAACTCAGAGGAGAAATTTCTGGAAACAGCTTAGGTGCAACACATTTTAAACTCGCTCCCCTGACCACATTTTTGACTCGAGAAATATAAACGCGACACGTGCGTTCACGAGAAGTGGCTGTCTCTCAAAATCACTTTATTTTCTTGCTTGGACCAACGGTTTGGGCATGCGAAGCATTTGTTCGAGGAGTTAAAACCCATTATAAACAGCCTTTGGTGAGCTGCTCTCCTTAGCTGTCTGTGTGTGCCACAGGTGCTGACAAGTCATTAATCGCCATGACAACGGCTGCACACACAGACACAGGGCTCTCTGTCTGTCTGTCTCACAATCTATAAAGGACAGATTACAGCAGCAGAAACTTCATTTGAAACAGCAAATACACATTATTAACTCCTACAGTGCCAAAATGGGCTCTCTAGCGCCACCTAGACACACTAAAATGGCCACTACAGCCCGTAGGGATGTCGTATCAAGATCAAACCAAAACTGGTGTGTTTGACTTACAAATCAGGCATTGACACCCAGGACCTGATTCCAACAGGAAGTGAGCTGTTTGACCTTTCAAAGTAAGATTTCGCCTCAAACGTGGTCTCAAGAAAACACATCTCCTCCTACACTGTTTATTTTATCAGTTTTAAAGATGCACACATGCCAGCTCAACTGCTACTAAAGAGATCTTCTGTATAACTTTATCTCTCTCATCATCACATTATTTTCATGATTGGACCAACAGTTTGGACCAACATTTACACAGTAGATTTATTTTGTTTTGTGTTGTTTTTGTCGTCTCTTCCTCAAAATAAAGGAAGAGGAATCTGATGGGAAGAAATTAGCTCATCTAATTTGCATAATGTGACATATCTTGTACATAAATACAGATACAGAAATCATTCAAACATCAAAAGCGTTCAGCTCTGTAAGGATTTTCTGATGTTTGTGGCAATATGTTTGATATTTCTAAATAATTCACAGTGACGAAATGGGCTGGGGGCGGAAATGGGCGCGAGTGCGAGGTCCCGCCAAATGCTGCTTGCAGCTTTAATTATTATTATTATTGTTTCTTTCTTTCATTATACGCCACTTTGAACTGGAATTTGACCCCCTGAACATGCTCCAAAACTCACCAAAATTTGCACGCACGTCAGGACTGGCGAAAAATTTTATAAAATGAAAAAATTAATCTGAAAAGTGCCAAAATGGGCTCTCTAGCGCCACCTATCAGTCTAGACCACTAAAATGGCCGCTGCAGCCAGTAGGAACGTCGTAGGAAGATCAAACCAAAACAGCCGTGTTCGTCTCATCAAGACCTACAAATCACGCACTCGCACCCATGACCTAAATCCAACAGGAAGTGAGCTATTTCCTTTCAAAGTAAGATTTTTCCTCAAAAAAAGAAATTCCTTTAAAAAACATCTCCTCCTACACCATTTATCGTATCGGCTTCAAACTTGCACAGATTATTGTTCAACGTGTCCTTATCAATTGTGCGTAACTTTTCAATCCTCGACTGGTTTGGATGTTATGCGTTTCAGGTGATGTGCGCCAAAACCTCCTGAGGATTTGTTGTGCCACCTAGACACACTAAAATGCCGGTGTGACGGTAGGAACCACTTAGAAAGACCAAACCAAAACTGTCTCGTTCGTCTCATCAAGACCTACAAATGTCGCGCTGCAACCCCTGACCAAACTCCAACAGGAAGTGAGCTGTCGGTCTTTGAATGTAAGATGGTGTTTTTCAGAAATTCTGTCAATCAAAAATTATTTGCTCCTACACCGTTTATCATAACTGCTTCAAACTTGCACAAATTACAGCTCTACCCTTGCTGAACATTACTTGTGAAGGACTTTGTCATAACTTGAATGGTTTGGATTTTAGAAGCGTTAAAAGGTGCAGGACACAACTCCTCATGATGATCTCTGGAAGAAAAGATGAGGGCCAACACACTGTAAACTTGTGATTAAGGTGACATTTTTCAGGCCATAGACATACAAGCTTTATATGTTTGCATTCAGAACAAATTTATCTATCTGGTGATGTTTTCAGATTGAAGATGGGACCCACGGTTTGGCATCTGGAAGGATTTGTTTGAGAAAGTTTCAAGCCATTCTGCTCTGTGTCTGAGCTGCATGCAGCTCTCATCAATTAGCATAACAAAGGCTTCACTCTGACACACTGTCAGAGTGAAGTGTGTGTGGTCACACAGACATGACAGTATAACATTTACCAAACTCATTCCTAAAACTTTGTCATACTTATGTGACAATAATCATATGTGTATAATAACAGTAGAATTATGGCACACACAGACAGACACGGACACACAGAGACACACAGACAGACAGACACCCACACACACACTCCACTCCCTTTTATTATACACATATGATTAGTGTCACATATGTATACAATCAGATATTAATTCAACATATTGTACACACACTCCACTCCCTGCACCCCCCCCCTCTCTCTTTCTCTGTCTCTCTCTCTCTCCCCCCTCTGTCCTCTTTCTCCCTTTTCTCCCTTTCTGCATGTCTAACTCGGTCGTCTATGTCTGTGTGTGTTATACTTCTACTGTTATTATACACATATGATTATTGTCACATATGTATACTATCAGATATTAATTCAACATATTGTACCACAATTGCTAGAATTATAATTTTAATATTATTCCTTTCATTAATGTTGTTGTAAGCTACTGTCATGATCATCTCTCCTGCATCTCTCTCTGTCTCCCCTTCTGTCTCATGGGGTCTTGAGGATAGAGGGATGTTGTATGCTGTAAAGCCCTGTGAGGCAAATTGTGATTTGTGATATTGATTGATTGATTGATCGATATTTGTTTCTTGACTCAACAGCATTCAGTGACAGTATTTCAGTTACAGATGTAGTAAATTTAAAGACTCTGCAATGTTGCACCATTGCTCACTCAGAAATATTAACAAATAATTTGCAATATTAGGCTATAGGAATTATGTTCCATCAGTGTGACTAATAACATCATTGATAGAGATTATTAGTCATTGATAGTACGTCTTTGAAGCGTCATAAAGATTTTTAAAATGTAAACAATAAGACCTACATATTATGAGCATTAAACATTTCAGAGCTGATCTGACAGACTGACAGTCTGATCCCTGTGCACAGTGTTATTAAGACAAATAAATATAAAAACGACAGAGGTTTGATTTGATCATCACCCATGTCAAAGTTTCATGAGGTCACATGGCTTATGTCTATAACTTTCAAAATATACGCTCACACCACCTTCATAAGAACCCTTTACAGTTTTTAAAATTGAGTTTGACTTATGATTCTGGCTATTGTGGTACAACATGTGGGAAGTATATATTAATATCTGATAGTATACATATGTGACAATAATCATATGTGTGTAATAACAGGAGAAGTATGGCACACACAGACAGACACGGACACACACAGAGACACACACACACACACACACACACACACACACACTCCACTCCCTATCCCCCCCTCTCTCTCTATCTCTCTCTCTCTCTCTCTCTCTCAATTCAATAAGCTTTATTGGCATGACTGTAGATTAACAATATTGCCAAAGACATTAAAATTTACAAATAAAGTACAATAACAGGAGAAGTATGGCACACACAGACAGACACGGACACACAGAGACACACAGAGACACACACACACACACACACTCCACTCCCTACACCCCCCCACCCCTCTCTCCCCTCTGTCTTCTTTCTCTCGTCTCTCCCTCTCTGCATGTTGAGAACTCGGCCGTCTATGTCTGTCTGTCTGTGTGTGTCATACTGCTAGTGTTATTATACACATATTATTAGTGTCACATATCAATCAATCAATCAGTTTTATTTATAAAGGCCAATATCACAAATCACAATTTGCCTCACAGGGCTTTACAGCATACGACATCCCTCTGTCCTTAATACCCTCACAGCGGATAAGGAAAAACTCCCCCAAAAAAACCCTTTAACGGGGGAAAATAAAAAAAATATGTATATGTAATATACATAATATACATAATAATATAACATAATATACATATGTATACAATCAGATTTTAATTCAACATTTGTAGGTCTTAGTATATATTTGTGTCTGTTTGCTGCACTTAGATCCTCAAAGCAGCCAGTACATATCACTCAAGCTTTCACTAGGTCACATGATTTCAAATGAATATGAATGTGTTGTTTGATCATCACACATGTCAAAGTGTCATTAGGTCACATGGCTTGTGTCTACAAGTTTCAAAGTATAAGCTCACACCACCTTCATAAGAACCTTGCATTTTTAACCCTGCGGGCCCCCTTATAAAAAATGACACCTGTCCCCTTCGGAACGGTGTGAACAACAGAAAAATATTAAATATTAACATATTTCTCTACATTTTTTTGCTTAAATCTTTTAAGCAACTTGTTCTCAGATTATGCATATCAAATATTCATTCCTTTTGAGCATTTTCACAATATATTTGCCGTTTTATTTACATGAAGTCACTGTTACTTCAATGAAAAAAACATGAATTAAGATTAACTATATAATAAATGTTGGATGGATTTTTTTTATTTTATTTATCACAGTCTATGATATGTGAATGATAAATAACAACACCAATTTTGATGCATTATCATTTTTGGGGGCAGTTTCTATTTTTTCAATAAAAATACACACTGTTCCCCTCCAGGACTTTTTTTGTCTTTGCTGAAAAACAACCATAAAAATATTAATTTTTTTTTTGATTTTTAACTCCTAGTCAGAGTATACATACCAAATATTCATTGTGGGTGTATGTATGAGAGAGAAAGACAGGGAGAGAGAGATAAAGAGAGAAAGAGAGGAGAGAGAGAGAGAGAGAGAGATGGAGAAAAATAATAATGTAACCTTAAAGCAACCTGCAGCTCATAATTTGTAATTTTTAGCGACACAATTACACACACATACATACACACAGACACACACACTCCACTCCCTGTCCCCCCTCTCTCTCTCTCTGTCTCTCTTTCTCCCCCCTCTGTCCTCTTTCTCCCTTCTCTCCCTCTCTGCATGTCATTAACTTGGCCGTCTGTGTCTGTGTGTGTCATACTTCTACTGTTATAATACACATATGATTAGTGTCACATATGTATACAATCAGATATTAATTCAACATTTGTAGGTCTTAGTATATATTTGTTTGTGTTTGCTGCACTTAGACCCTCTCAACAGCCGGTACATATCACTCAAGCTTTCACTAGGTCACATGATTTCAATTGAATATGGATGTGTTGTTTGATCATCACACACGTCAAAGTTTCATTAGGTCACATGGCTTATGTACACAACTTGAGCTGGGGGATGACGGCGTGGGGGGACGACGGCGGGGGGCCGAGGTCCCTCCCAACGCTGCTTGCAGCTTTAATTACAAATGATCTTCTGATTGCTTCAGTCAAAGGACTTGTCTCTGTACTTGTTTTATTAGATCTTAGTGTGGCATTTGACACAATTGACCATCAAATTCTGCTAGAGACTGGAACATTTAATTGGCTTAAAAGGTTCTGCACTAAGCTGGTTTAAATCTTATTTATCTGATCGTTTTCAGTTTGTTGACGTTCATAATGAATCATCCTTACGTACCAAAGTTTGTTTTGGAGTTCCGCAAGGTTCTGTGCTCGGACCAATCCTATTTACTCTATATATGCTTCCTTTAGGCAACATCATTAGAAATCACTGTAAATTTCCATTGTTATGCGAATGATACACAATTGTATTTATCGATGAAGCCAGAAGAAACTGATCAATTAACTAAACTTCAAAAATGCCTTAAAGACATAAAAACCTGGATGAGCACCAATTTCCTTATGTTAAATTCAGACAAAACTGAAGTTATTGTTCTTGGCCCCAAACAACTCAGAGACTCTTTATCTGATGACATAGTTTCTCTAGATGGCATTGCTCTGGCCTCTAGCACTACCGTAAGAAGTCTCGGAGTAATATTTGACCAAGATTTGTCTTATAATTCTCATTCAAAACAAATCTCATGGACTACATTTTTTCATATGTGTCTAACATTGGGAAAATTCCAATTCCTGACCCAGGAAGATGCCAAAAAATTGGTCCACGCTTTTGTTACCTCTTGGCTGGATTACTGTAACTCTCTATTATTAGGTAGCTCTAACAAGTCTTTAATCACGATCCACACACCATTCCAGTTGGTGGTGATAATGCATCATACTTTTGTTTGCCAACTGCTAGGAAACTCCCAGGCTTTTCTCATACTTTTTTAAATTAACAGCATTTACTTGTACTTTTGCTTTCAATACTTTAATTAATTTTATATGAGAAAATGACTTTCTATAAAAATACAATAAATATTAGATACTTTAAGGTTTTTACTCAAAATAATATTCCAGTGGGTGACTTTAACTTCTACCAAAGTCTTTTAGGTACTTCCATTCACCAGTCCTGAATTACAAACAGTCCACTAGAAAAATTATCTAGTTACGCCACGCCAACTAGATCCAGTCACCTCACCTCAACTGTAGTATCACGCTTGATATCGACCGCATTAATTTCTGCCTGCCGCATCTCCTGACATTCCTGACATACTGCGCTAACAATCCTACACAAGAACCACTGCGTCTAACAAAAATTGCATATAAACAACAGAAGCAGTCATTTAACCACATTCACATACAACAACTGTTATCAGAGGAACAAGTCGCTCATTCTCTTGGTGCCATAATATATATCTTTGCCAAATGAGGGCAATTTTTAGGTAATACACCTCAGAAAAAAAAGGTCCTGACCTTGTTGACCTACAAGGTCGGTATGGCCATGCTTTTAGTGGACATAAATGCAGTGAGTTTCGGTTTCACTCAATACTGGACCAGTTTCAAAAACTGTGGTTGCCATTAGTCACTTGAACAAAAAATAAAAAAAATATGAGAAAATGGCATCCAGATTGAAAAATACTGAAGTTATCCTTCAGGGATCATGGCTACAGTGTGTCATTGAGCCAGGATTTCAGTCCTGCCCAAAAAAATCCTGGACACAAAAACAATCAAAAACAGTTTCTAGCAGTCTAACTCCATAATGCAGCACTGTATGGCATGTATTGTGTGTTAAGAAAGAAATCTCTGATTTTACACTGCACAAAATTTTTTAGGGAACACTTAATGGTCACAGAATAACACCAAGTCAGTCACTTCAGGGATATTAAGCACAAGTGATTGTGAATCAGTTTTGCCTGTTTGGTGCAAATGAAAGTGACAACAGGTACAACAGAGAGGCAAAAGCAAGACAACCCTGAAAAAGAAAATGGTTTTGTGTGTGGTGGCCACAGACAGTTGCTCTCTCCTTAACCATCCTGACTGATTCTTCTCTAGTTTTAAGGAGAAGGAGTCTGTGGACCTTAGCCAATTCCGGATGATTTCTCTCTTGAATGTAGAGGGGAAGATTTTCTTTAGTGTAGTAGTGCAGAGATTAGCTAGCTACTTAGAAAGGAATAGCTTAATACATACTATGGTGCAGAAGGCAGGAATACCAGGTTTTGCAGGGTGTTTAGAGCACACTAGCATGATTCAGGCAGCGAAGATTAAAAAAAGGGACCTGCACGTAATATTTTTAGACCTTGGAAATGCCTTTGGTTCAGTACCACATAGCCTCATTTGGGGTGCGTATGAATATTTCAAAGTGCCACAGGTAGTTGTTAACTTAGTGGAAGCATATTTTCAGGATATTAAGTTGTGTCTTAGTACAGCAGGTTTCACAACAGGTTGGCAGAGGCTAGAAACAGGTATTATGGCAGGGTGTACAATTTCTCCATTAGCATTTACTATGGCGATGGAAGTAATCATCAGGGCTTCTAAGTGGGTGGTAGGTGGGGTGAGATGGCAGAATGGGTTGCATCTTCCACCAGTTAGGGCTTACATGGATGACATGACACTGGTGACCACAACAATGCCATGTACAAAGAGGCTACTAGAGAAGGTCCTTGAGAACCTCAAGTGGGCCAGCATGAAGATCAAGCCTAGTAAGTCTAGAAGCATCTCGATACGTAGAGGGAAGTTAAGTGACAGGAAGTTTGTCATCGATGATGAGGAAATCCCAACAATTAGGGAAAAGTCTGTTAAGAGCTTAGGTAGGTGGTACAATGTGGAGTTGAATGATGAGGAACAGGTGGTGAAATTTAGAAAAGATGTGGCTGAAGGATTGGATAGAATAGATAAATCAGAACTTTCAGGAAAGTTGAAGTTGTGGTGTTTGCAATTTGGGCTATATCCTAGGTTAATGTGGCCATTGTCAATTTATGAAATTCCAATATCCGTTGTGAAGAGATTTGAAAGGTCCATTAGCTCCTATATTAGGAAGTGGTTGGGCGCTCCTAGGTGCCTAAGAAGTGTTGCATTATATGGAAAAGGGATACTTCAGTTGCCAGTATCTAGTTGAACAGAGGAATTTAAATGTACCAAGGTCAGGACAGAGCTCTTGTTATCTGGGAGTAAGGACATGATAGGAGTGTGGTTACAAATCCAATCTAGGGGAGGAAGTGGAACCCAAAATCGGCAGTTCAGGAGGCAGAGGCAGCTCTTAGGCATGCAGAGATTGTAGGTAATATTCAGTTTGGCCGTGGAGGCCTGGGGCTTGGCTCAGGCAAACTGGTATGGAATAAAGCAGGTCTCAAAGATAAAAGAAAGCTGGTTGTGGAACAGATACATAGACAGGAGGAGATATTAAGGGGTGCAAAGGTAGTGGCCCAAGCTAAGCAGGGACAGTGGTTGGATTGGGAAAGTGTAGAGGAGAAGAAGCTTATTTGGAGGGACCTGTGGAGTATGGAGGAGAATCGTATTAGATTCCTGGTAGGGGCTACATATGATTGTTACCAACCCCCCACAACCTAAAACTATGGGTAAATGGGGCCCCATCATGCCCATTGTGTTCAAGTACCGCAACCTTAGAGCATATTTTGTCAGGCTGTAAAGTTAGCTTGTTACAAGGCCAATATACATGGCGACATAACCAGGTGTTGAAAAGTTTAGCTGCAGGCATCAAAGGGAAACAAAGACAGGTAAATTCAGAAGGTTTTAAGAATAGGAGTTTAACCCTATGGGCCCTAGGCGTTTTTGGGGTGTTTTTACTGCCTTTACTTTTAAGCTCATATCACAGTCACTACAAAGGCTACATACATGTGCTATATCTTGGGTTTTTTTTCAGGACAATGTGGGCTATCCAGATTTGCCATCATTCCATGTCCTCCTATGTGCCTGTATTTTATATTAATTGTTATATCAATGAAAAAAAACAAATCTGTGTTACTAAATTCTTACATTTTTACATGTATCTCAGCATAGCAAGTTGGAAAATGACATATTCTGCCATATATGAAGAGGGGAGACTCTCTGGAATCTGGCAATATAAGAACCATGATGCTGGGACATTCTGTCACTTCACAGCTGTCCCAAACATGTGGTTTGTGCCAGGCGGACATGATTACCAGTATTTTTTCATTATTGCAAGAAATTCCATTGACTCATTCACAAGTCAAAAATGTGTTTTATCTGAAGGAAACATGCAATATTTACATCTAAGATCATAGAAAAATAGTCAACCAAGTGCAATGATGTCCTCCAAGATAATATTTGCCACTTTGTTTGCAGTAAAAAAAAAAAAAAATTGGGCATGGGGGGGGGGGGGGGGCACGTGTCCCCCTCAATGTATATGGTGACTGCGGCCCTGTCATGCATGCATAATTAGGCTACAGTTGTCTGGGTGCGCAAAGGTGAAGTGGATGGTCTTGTCATAAAAAGTTTGATGGAGTGTCAACTGGACAATATGGAGATATTTGCATCTTGAAAGCCGGACTACAAATGTGGATAGACAGGGAGAAACACACGCAAGTCTAAGACGTGGTAAGATATGATATTCCTCACTATATGAAGTGACTGATAACAAGATCTGTATAATGGGTTGTAAAGAAATTCGTCAGGTTTTTATTTTGTAGACAATCAATCTGTATTTATAGCATGATGGGATGACAGCACAATGATGTGTGTGGTATCATTGGAAAACTCTGGTCCTGCACTTTCATGTGATATGCGTGGCATTTCTGTGCGAGCCTGCATTCACAAGTAATCTTGTAATCCATCCAAGAGTAATATGTGTGCAAAGCTGTATTAAAGCTCTGTTATACATAATTTTAGTGCAAATTTATCATTTTTTTCGCTGTGAAAACATTGGACTACTGACAAGTGCTTGGCCTTGTCGGAAAGCTACAATTCTGCTGTTTCACGTGATATGCGTGTCTTCTCGCTATGATGCATGGTCGCGGAGAAAATCAATAGAGAAGAACAGGTGTGAATTTGGATGCACTATGTGTCGTTCGGGCCCACAGGGTTAACAATTCAGGTTTGTCCGTGAGGGGGAGAAATACAGAAGGGATAAGTTAGTAAGGAGGCAAGGTTGTGGCCGCCTAGAAGGTGCTTGTGATTGGGAAATGCAAGTAGATTTAGGGCGAAAGCTTGTTGTTCCCCAGGAAATAGTTTGTACTAAACAGAGGCCTGACATAGTGTTGTGGTCAGTGAGTCAATGGATAGTTTATTTCATTGAGCTGACAGATCCCTGGGAAGACTCAGTGGAAGAAGCCTATGAAAGAAAAAAGCTTAGGTATGCAGACTTAGGAGCAGAAGCTGAGCAGCGAGGATGGAAAACCAGGATTTGTCCAGTGGAAGTGGGGTTTAGGGGATTCATAGCAAGATCAGCTGTCTCACTCCTGGGGAAACTCGGAGTGCGGGGACAGAGTTTGAGGAAGACAGTGAAGGAAATGTCAGATGAAGCAGCCAGAGCTAGTCAGTGAATTTGGATGAGGAAGAATAATGTCAGCTGGGGGCGAGCAGGGGGACCTACTAAGCAGGGTACATAACTCCTTGAGATCAGTTGGAGAGATCCACCAATCAGTCCTCTCAGGAGAAAATCCAGGGAGAGGAAGGCTATTTAAGTGTGGGAGTGGCCTACTTGAATCCCTTTTGTTTGAGACCATGCTGCAAGATGAGTGTGTTTGCTGATCCTGTGAGTTTATCTTCTTTATCTCCTTTAACTTTAGCTTATATTGGAGTTATGCTATGTAGTGTGTGAAATAGAGTATGGTGAATGTGCTAGGAAAGGTAGTATCGGCACTGTCTCTACCTGGAGTTTGCATGAACGGAGCCTGGGTTTGTTGTAGTGATGTGTCGGTCACGAACGAAACGGCTCATAGAGCCGGCTTTTTGAAGTGAACGACGGGAGCCAGCTCCTGATTGGGAGCCGCTTTGGGGTTTTTTTTGTTTTCAAGCTGTTCAAGCTGCACGTGATTGGTCAATATGTGTGGTGTCGTCTGTGTGTCCGCGGTGAGCAGAAGGGGGAGGGGTGGGGGTTACAGACACACATAGCACAGTGAGCACATGAACAGGAGGGAGGGAGACAGAGAGAGAAAGAGAGCAGGCGTTACAGAGAGAGACAACATGCTGGAAAGGTAAAAAGAAAAAGTTGAGAAAATGAATACAGCAGGAAAAGCAGTAAAATTTGGAATCATTTCAGTTACACTGACAATACAAGGGCAGAGTGTAGAGTCTGCAAGATTAAAATCTCATATCCAACCTGCACAGGCACATGAGAACTGTTCATCCATCAGTGCAATTGAAAGCAAGCAAACCTGCTCTTAATGAAGGTGCCAGTGTGTCTGCTGCAACTGCTGTTGCAGTTTTAGTTATATTCTGTTGTGTGATTCTGTAAACTTCTCTATGTTGTTTCACTGTAAAGTTACAAGTTTAAGATAGTTAAGTGTAGTAAAAAGCTAAAAGTTTAAAATAGTTAAAAGTTTTTTTTGTACTTTATTTTTTGTAGCACTCTGTAGAGTATATAATGCCATATAAATAGTAAACATTTGATGCAATGTAATTTTTTTTTTACATTAGTAATTTATTTAACACATAATTTTATATTATTGTTGGTAATAAATTAATTTAAGCAACAAAAATCTGTGGAGCCACTTGGGAACCGAAAGAGCCGGCTCTTTTTAGTGAGCCGAGCCAAAAGAACCGGCTCTCTAAAAACAGCCGGAATTGCCATCACTAGTTTGTTGAAGGTGGCAGTGCTGTTTGGGCTGAGAAAGCCCATGTGTAAGTAAGGTAAAGGAGGTTCTTGGGTTGGTGCGGGGAGCAGTGAGAGCTGGCATTAGGGGACTGTCTCTGGGATGCCAGAGATCACTGTCTAGCCTCCTGGAGGTGTTGTGGGACCAACTAGACGAAACACTGGTGAAAGGAGGTTCCCACCCAATGACCCCAAAGGCATGTTTGTTATCACTTCTCACTGGTCTGTATAGTTAAGCCTTGTCATAATAGCTTATCATAGGGCTTAGGAGGTTATTCACTGAGTGCTGATCCTTTCTCTACAGCACAAACTTCTTGTGTTTATTTGAATTGTGTCCTGCTAGTGTCCTTGTCACTACTGGTAGCAAGAGGCAGTACCTGCAGCCCAATCAGGTTGCAGGTTGTAGTCCAGCTCCTCCAGGATGGCACATCCATATATGCAGTAGTGGCTTGTGGTGAAATTGGGTGGCCTATACTGATCAATAGTTCAACTGCAGTAACAGTAACATCCCACCGAGATACAGTACCAGGTTACAGCAACAGTGCACGACAACAAAACTAGAGAATTAGACTAACTACAAAAATGTTCTGATGCCAAAAGCTCTCTTTCTCTCTCCCTCTCTCTCTCCTCTCTCTCTCTCTCTCTCTCTGCACGACAATGCATGTTTTCATCACACACACATTATGAAGCAAGCATAATGTCCAGAATAAATTGAGCATCATGTCCCATATGAAAGCCAAACGAATTTTGTAAACACAACAAAAAATAATGCTCATTACGGAAAAGAGGTAGGGAATATATGGAGACAGGAAAGGTAAAGAAAGGAAAGGAGTAATACTCCTTTAATAAGAGGTTAGGGCTTGGGCATACCTTATTTGAAGAAAAGCTCACACTGACGGCCTTTCTGGGATGCAAACAGGTTAATCACCAAGTCACTGAACTTTGATGACTTTTGGATGAGGTCCCACTCAATAGACAGCATAGCCAAGGCGTTCAGCCTATCCTGTCCCATAGCACTTCTGAGAAAGGATTTGATCCCCTTAGGAGTAATGAAACACCTCTCTGCTTCTCCCGATATCATAGGGGTTGTGATGGCTATTTGTGTTAATTTCAATATCTCAGAAAAAGTGCTCTGAAGATTGTTCTATGTCAGCATCCTCAAAAGTGACATGGCAGACGTTAACCCCTTCAACTCCACACCGCTGTACATCACCACCAGCTCCCCTTTCAGTTTCTCTTTACAGATCACTGGAAAATATTTACTTGCAATGTCCAGTTGCTTCTGGGGGAAACTGATCTTAAACTGAGGGAACAGTTGAGGGTCAATAAGTTCAAAGGACACTGAGTGCTGGGCCTTCTGAAAGCAAGCCTTTGACTGCTCTATCATGATGTCATAGCATCGTATGGCTACTGACACATTATCAGACTTCTGCGTCCTGCGGAGCCTTGCTGCAGCATCAGCTGTGTCTGCATCTGGGTGGGCCTGGGCGGCATCTATGGTCAGCTTCTCTTTCAAGTCAGCTATGGGGGAGGAAAAATTCTCCAAGGCCTGTCTAGTTTTGAGAGGATCTGTGGTTTGTTTTTGCAGGATGTTGTAGAGAATATCAACATGCATGAGGGCCGTGTGGAAAAAAAGAATAAAAAGAAAATAAACTTTGAATCCCCCAGCATTGTGGACAAGCCGTGGGCTTGTTGGATCAACATGGTGTCCCAAACCTGGTCATTCCTGATTTTTTCAAAACACTGTTTCAAAGTGTCTTGGTGTTCAAGCACGGTGTGGATGGTGCGGCTTCTGAAGTTCCACCGTGTTTGTCCCAACGCTGTGATCCTCCTGCCACACACTTCATCCAAGACTGCAGTTCTCTTGGGGGACTTGGAGAAAAACATTCTGAAAAATATTCTGATGAGTGTGTTACGGCTGCGCCCATCGAACGTCTGGGCGATCAGTTTGTTTTCCAGGTTAAATGGCTGGAGTTTCTCCCTCAGGAGTTTTTAGAGTCCTTCCACAGTTCTGTCCTCTAACAGGGAGAAACAGACAAACCTCTCCACAACCTCTCCACAGCCTTCAGTCACGTACCGGAGCACAATCACGCACTGACTGACACATGACACATCTGTCATTTCGTCGGCTTGCACAGCAACAAATGGTGCCTGCGATATTTCAGCAGCAAGTTTCTGTTTGTAAACAGCTAACATGCAATCAAGCAACTCATTTTGGCTAGTTTTAGAGGTGTACTTGGCCCCCTGTGTGTTTTTTTATCTAAAAAAGAGAACTGGTCAACAAGGTCCAAAAATACACCCCGCTAGAGTGGCAGATTCATCAGAGCCCCTCAGAGCTAGCTCGTGTGCTCCACAGAATTTAATGCAGTCCACAATCCGTGAGAGCGAGTGGCGATTTTTTTGTGTCTCTGTATGGAGATCCGGTGGCCCTCATCTAGTTGGCAGTCAATGTTAACTTTACCTAACATTGACAACTTGACGCTGTTTCCTGTGTGACCTGTGCTGCATTTGTGTTTCTTGATTTTGTCAGATAAATGTTTTAAATCCACAGTACCTTGTTGGGACCAAGTAGTATCTCCTCCAAATAGCAAGCAAGGGAAACAAAAAAAGGAAGTCTTTAGTCTGAGTGTCAGACTGAAGCTCCCAGAACCTTCAGTCTGACATCGCCTTCATTGAAGGCGATTTACAAGGGGGAGGGAATTTGATTTTTCCCTAACCAATCAGTAGAGATCAACGACTCACCCAGAATCTGACGTCAATAGTATCCATGCCTCGAAGGTGCCGAAAAACAAGTCTCCGTCGTTGTGCATGCCCAGCTGCATCACTGTTAAATCCAGTTTAGCAGCTTCCCTAATTTGGTCCTCCATTAACGCGAGTAGTGGCGAAATACCTTGATAGCATCGTTAATGTGATCTGTAGTATCTGTAGCGGTCGCCATTGTTGCTATCCTCACCTGTTACCCACCGGTGCACAGCTTGACATCAGCGTGGCGCTGATTGTCTAATTGCTAGACACGCCCCCACCCCCGGCGTTCATTGGTCCTTCCATTGTTTGGACGAGATAAATCGCAAATTCATTGCAGTATGCCAGACCAGAGATGCAAGCCTACTCAGATGAGTGGGCGGGGTCTATGGTCTGGAACCAGACTAGGAATTCTTAGCTACACTTGCTGTTAGCTAGGCTTTCTGCTGAAACCAAGACAAACAAAATGTATGGTTTTGCCGCTTGTCCTTTTGCATTAGTTGAAGAGAATTGGGGTGATGTGCCCCCAGCCTTTTTACTTCTAATTTTTTCCTCCAAAGACATGGTAGAAAAGGGGTTGGAAAGTTAATAATCCACCTTGTTCAGCATGATGCTAACGCCCGCCATTGTCACAATTCTCCCACTACAGTAACAGCGGGCAGGTCCTCACTGTACTCCCACCCACTCTCACTGGCCAAAAGTCAGTGGCCTGGGCTAAAGTAAATCAAGGGGGCTTGTCATGACACCTGTCACTCACGATGTGACAACAATGATTGGAAGCTGATTCTAGGAGTATGGGCTATAAAAAAATCAGCCCACTTAGATGCTGTTGCTGCTACAGGTTCCACAAAAAACAATCAGTTCTAAGGTTCCATAACTATTATATTTTAATATTTAATTTAATTTCATAATTTTCTTGTCTTTATTGTAAAATATAGGCAGGCACTTTTTTTTTTCAAGACAGAGTATGAGGAAAGGGTGCCAGTTGGGGCTGAAAATTATTATTAGTATTTATTTTATTTGATTTATTCTATTTTATTTTATTTTATTTTTTTGAGGGCTTGCAGCTGCGCCCCCGCCGGCATGTGGCGCCCTAGGTGACCGCCTATATGGCCTATGCCAAGAGCCGGCCCTGCCTCCAGGCTACTGGTGTGCATGTTTTTAACCAAACTGTCAGAAAAAGACTCCATGAGGGTGGCATGAGGGCCTGATTTCCTCTTGAACTGTAGCTTACAAACAACTATAAACAGAGTTACAATGTAAGATTTAGAGCATCTGTTGAAATTTATAGGGGTTACATAATAATATTGTAACGAACTGAGCCATGTTACTGTTATGTGTGTTATAAATAAGAGAGATTTAGCCCAGATTCTGTACTGTTAAGTTGAAGTATTGATATTTCTGAGTGTTAGTGAAATGTTAAGTTAAAGTGCTGGTTTTTCCTGAGTGTCTGTGAACACTTCTCGTGAGTGAGACGCTGCGCTGTGTTTCTCCTCGGTAAACAAGACGGCGGCACTCGTGTGGCTAGTGGACTTTTCTGTTGTGCTTTTGTTGTTTTGGTGTGGCTACGGCCCACAGTAGCGTGTGTTACAATCAGAAATAAATCACCAGCTAAACCAGCTAACGTCTCGGCAGTATTCAAGTGTTTTTTTTGGGAGTATCTGTACTGTACTGGAGTATTTGTATTTCTGTCAACTTTTATTTTTCCTCCACTGCATTTCCTAAATAAAATGCATAATTTTACTCCACTTACTCACACTGAGCACATGTGACAGGCGTAAAAGAGTCTGGAGATGCCTGTCTCAACTGAACGCCTCTGGGATGTTATGTATCGGTGCATGTGACGCCACTGCCAAGAACAGCCACAGGCTATCCAGGAGCTCACTGTTGCCCTGATCCAGGTCTGGGAGGAGATCCCCCAGGACACCATCCACCAACTCATCAGGAACATGCCCAAATGGTGTTGGGAGTGCATACAGGTATGTGGGGGCCATACACACTACCAAGTCACATTATGAGTTGCTGTGGTAAAATTAATGCAAGTAGGATCAGCATGTGATTTCAATTTTTCACTTTGATTTTTGGTGTGATTTTGAATCCAGTCCTCAGTGAGTTGATGATTTTGGTTTCAATTGACCATTGTTATGTCATTTTGTTCTCAACAAATTATACGATGTACATCAGTAAAGATTTTCAACTTGAATAATGAGTTCATCAAGATCTGATGTATAATTTAAGTGTTCCCTTAATTTGTTTGAGCAGTGTACTTTACCTAGACTTCAATTTGGCTGGACCCTTCACCCTTGCTCCGAGTTGTAAGTTACTATTTCTGCTTTTCAATAAAACTGTTTGTTCAGTATAACATGTAATATGGTTACATTTGCAATTTACAAATAAATTAATGGATAAATGAATAAATAAATCTTGGTTATATTAATAATGATAAAATAAGAGCAAACATTGTACCTCGAGGGAGATTATATGATAAAGCCCTTTTATTGCAGCCCCCCCTACTCTGTACTGTAGGTGATGTAGTTATGTGTGGATACATGCTACGCCAGAGTTATATTCTGTATGTGGTGATACCCACATGTCCTTTCTAGGTTTGGGGCTTATAATTAATCTGTGGACTAAATTCAGTTGTACTCTACAGGAAAACCAACTAAGTTATCAGCGTCTAGGAGCTACAGAGTAGCTTTTTGAGGCATGTAATTCTGTGAATGTGAGTGAGTGTGTGTGTATGTGTGGTGTGTGCTGGACACATTTATGATGGATCACTTTAATGAAATTTGCTCAGTGTTTTTCATCCATTCGCGAACAGTGTTTCGCATCTCTCTCTGTCTTTTGCCCCTTCTACTGACTCTCCTTTCTTCCGCTTTCATTTCACACTGCCTCTGAAATGGAAAAGTGTAAATTGTTTTTCCCTCTGATCAAAAGGATGAAAGCAGGAATATGCTTGGCTTTGCTGATTGCATTAGATGGGAAGTGAATAGAGCAACATAGATTTGGAAATTCTTGAATCATTTCTCCCTTGCAAAATAACATCAGGCATCAGAGTTCAAAGGGATTGATTTCAATGGAGTCCTTGGCTGAATCACTTTTTGTATGCCGGTGCAATGTTTGCTGTCACCTCTGGTTAGAGAGACATACCAGGATATTGTGTTTCAAATAAAAATCAGATCTGGTCCAGTGAGTGTCACACATCTCAAATAGGACAGTTTGTTTGATTACATGTTCATTCAGTTCATTCAAATTAAATCAAACATTTAAGCAGCACCTATGCTACAGAGGTTCAAATTTCTGTAGCACAAACAATTTTAATTAAACACTACTGTTACATCCATTTGCTGGTAACACTAAACACTAAAAACATAGATGCTGTTTTGGGAAATGTTATCAGATTTGATGACTTGGGCAAAGCCAGTGCCATGTTATTTCACAATGTCAGTAAATAATGCACTTGCGATGATGTTACCTAGTCATCCATTTCACTATAGTACACAAGTTCACTCATCCAGGAATGTAGCCTAATGGATGGTGATTCAGAACAGCTCTATGGGCAAGTACCACTGATTGATCAATCTACTGGTGTTCCATCCACTCAGGCTGTTCTCACAAACTGTTCGTATGTTTGCCCACGAAAATGAATGCACCAAAAATCATACATATCCCATGTATTTTGAAAGGCTGCGATCACAAGACCAATGCGCTGACATCAGTAAATAAGGAAGCAGTCCCAAGCGTGCCTGTAAAGAGATAGGTTGGAATGGTGAAAGGGTCCCAAAAAACAGACTTTCAGTCAGGGACATTACCCTGGTGTTGTGTGTTCGGAACTGTGTGAACTATGAGTGAACTTTGAATCATTTTAAAATATGTCCTTACCATGTTTCTTTTTTAAAACCTAACCATAGTAACTTTACTTGCCTAAACTTAAAGACACCCAACCATGTTTCTTTTCCTAAACCTAACCACAGTAACTTTTATTGCTCAAACCTATCTTCTGTAACTTTACATGAATTACATTACTGTATGTTAAGGACGTAACATCATTTATGGGGCGCTAATATGAAGGATATCATACAAACTGTTCTGTGAGAACCCACTAAAAGACTTAATTACCAGTCTCCAAAGTGAATTCTGTGTCCTGGCTGATGTATACTCTGTAACCCCATGTTGAAGAGGTAGGCCACAGATTATTGCAATTGTTTGGTTGTCTGTAGCCTTATCATTAATAATATAATAATTCAGTCCTGTAGGGAATTCAGCCCTTGTCTCCTCCTTGTCTGAGCCAGAGTAGTCAGCCTGCTGATGTTCCCAGTGTCTCTTTTATACAGGGTCTCAGAGTGAACAAGGTAACCTAAACGTGTTTGATAATGTAGGAGTGTCAGTCCCTCCAAAGTATTTTTGCCAATTGATGGAAATGATTTTGACCATGTTTCCGTTATTGCAGACTAAGTGCCAGACTGCTGCTTTGCCTGAACCAGTCCATCTACGTCATCCGGCCTAACTTGGCTATTGAATTGGATTCAACCTTAGCTTTACTCTGAACTGTCCAGGATTTGTACATTGTTATTGAGACAATTAATTGCTACACTTTCAATAACTGTATGTAGTTATGACTTTTACACCATTGTGAGTTGAACCAACTGAGATTCACCTCTTGTTATTGTTTCGTTTTTTTATAGGCAGCGGGACAAGCTGCGGGGAGTATACGTGGGATCCTCACCTTTGCATGTAGTATGGTAGGCCTAACGGTGGTGGTCACTTGAGTGTTTTGTAGATTTGCTCCTCCTTGCAGGGTGAGTTACAGTGTAGATTGCAATGTTAGTGATCATAGTGGGCTCACGTGGTGGTAATTATTGGGGTCTGCAATAAAATCTCCTCATGGTAAGAACCCTGCCTATTTACTTGCTTCCAACAAATACTAGTGTTAACATTGGAGTTTGTACTTATTAGATAGTAATTAGGGACCTCGGCCAAAGGCAGACAGATGATGATGAATTTGATTACCATTTTCTGGTGGCTCTCATGAATGGCGCAATTTTCAGTGCAGTGTAGTGTTTCTACCAGTCCACTCTGATAGTATTCACAGTGCAGCATTTGTTAAATGTACACCACTACTGATTGACATGTTAATGTTACATTCTTTAGTTCAGTGCTTTCATTAGTATGGGCTCAAGAGTTACGGTTAGACATTTACAATTCACGAATTCCTGTACTCTGCAACAACCAATTCTTGCAACTCCTGCTGGTTAATTTGGGCTCTAGGCCTTTTTTGGGGTATTTTTACCGCCTTTACTTTTAAGCTCATATCACAGTCATTATAAAGGCTACATACACATGCTATATCTTGTTTTTTTTTCATTCCATGTCCTTCTATGTACCTGTATTTTATATTAATTTTTTATCAATGAAATAAATGAATCTGTGTTACTTAATTCTTACATGTTTACATGTATCTCACCATAGCAAGTTGGAAGTTGACATTTTCTGCCATATATTTTATTTTATTTTATTATTATTATATTTTTTTTTTTTCGCTCTCGTATTTATTTATCATTATTTATCTCTCTTTTGTTTCGGGCTTACTTGTTTACCATGTACTCTGCAATGTAACTGACAGCACTTGGAAACCAGCTCTACAGCACTTTAACTTCTATTGCTCTCCATTATTCTAGCACTTTAACCCCCGCTGTCCTTACATCTACTACTGTAGATGGGATACTACTACTACTACTACTACTACTGGGATTTGCGCATGCGTGGCATCACTGGTTTCCCCGTCACTTCAGTCCGGTAAAACACAGCTTTTAATCAAGTTTCTCGCTTTTTCTTCTTAACGAACCACTTGCTCCCAGCTTTTATTGTATGTACTTTTTAACATGGACTAAGGTTTTAAGCCATCAGGCCTGTGGTTGTCACGGATTACAGACTACCTAAGAAGTAAATAGTGATGGTGAAATCGAGGCTTCATGAAGCATTGAACCACTTTGACACACCTGCTTCAAGAATGACAATATGCTTCGAAGCATTTCATACAGTGAGAAGAGTGACATCTGCTGGCTGTGTGTCAGAACTGCATCTAAGTGGAAGACCTGGAAAAGCCTCAAGACTGCCTGTAACGAGGCCTCGCTCCTGGTAGTCACGTGACTGTGGGCGTTCCGAAGCAGGGATCAAAACCGCAGACTGGCAGACTGCCTCGGAACACTTGCGCTTCAAAAGATCGACACTGTCGAGCAAACTGGCTTGAGCGTAACATCACTAGAAGTAAACGCAGAGGTCGCCAGCCGAACCGCATTAGTGAGGCCCCAACTTTTAAAAATCTGTGGGGGACCTACAACTCACCATCTGAAGCGGACTGCCCGCTTATAATTGGGGAAGGTCCCCTTGGACATTTCGGCCCCACTACCGAGGGTAAATTTTAACTCACCTCCGTGTGTCGGTACGTTGTCCCGGGGGACGGATCTCCAGTACAGGCCGCAAGTATGTTGGCGGTGTGTGACTCCTGCCTCCCAACCCTGACAAAACTGAGGAAGAGCATCTCCGGACTGCAGGCCGACCTCAAGGAGAGGGACAAGATCCTCCTGGATTTCACCACCGTCACCACGACCCAGGCAAAACATATTGCTCACCTGACGGCATCCGGCGCTGGTGACCGGAGCATGAACAACACCACCCTGCCGTGGACCGGCTCCATCACCACAGGAACTCCGACACCAGCACTAGCTGAGTCCCGCTGGCACCGCCAGGGAGCCAAGCCCAAAACATCAGCACCCTCCACCTCCTGCCTTTGCCCCGCAGAGCCGCAGCGCCTCATCGCGGAGGATGGAGCGGGAGCACTGATGAGCTCAACTCCGCTCAAGGCGAGGGAGCCCTGGTCGGTGGTGGCCAGGGGCTCTGGAGCTCGTCCATCTCCTCCTCCTCCGCCTCCGGAGCTGCCGCTGGATAACAGGTATGACATCCCAAGCCTGCAGGACTTCCCTCCCGTGGGTGCTTCGTCCAGCTCACATGCGGAACCTGTACATGCAAAAACCTACAATAACTCAGTCAAACAGGCAAGAATTTCCCACTTCAAAAAACTAATCTCTGACAATAAAAACAATCCCAAATTCCTCTTCTCCACAATTGCTATTTTAACAAACAGTAATTTTAACAGATCGCCTAAGACAAAAACCAATGCCCTTTGTGAGAACTTTGCAGATCACTTCAGAAGTAAAATCAATGACATCAGATCCAGTCTTTTATCACAACAGATTTTAACTATCGACACACCTGGATCATTGCTTTTACCTGAGGAAACACTGGAGAGTTTTGCCCTGGTTGATGCGAGGACACTTGGTCGAGTTTTCTCCAAAGTAAAGCCCACAACCTGCCTTTTAGACCCAATTCCCACACCGTTTTTTAAAACGGTTTATGGATTCTTTGAGGAACAGCTACTGTATATGGTGAATTGCTCCTCTTCAGACAGGTGTCTTTCCGGCCTCCTTGAAAACAGCGGTGGTGAAGCCCCTTCTGAAGAAGAGCAATTTAGACCCCAACATTTCTAATAATTATCGGCCTATATCCAACTTACCATTTTTAAGCAAAATTTTAGAAAAACTGGTTTTTACCCAAGTAAATATTTTTTTTAAATACAAATAACACTTTAGAGAAGTATCAGTCTGGTTTTAGGATGAACCACAGTACCGAGACAGCCCCTTTAAAGATTTTAAACATCATCAGGTACAATTTAGATAACCATAAACTCACAATCTTGGTTTTACTGGATCTAACCGCCGCCTTCAATACAGTAGACCATCACATTTTATTAAATAGAGTGAGGCACCTGGTCGGTCTCTCTGGTACTGTTTTTAACTGGTTCGTCTCTTACCTTACTGATCAACACTTCTTTGTAAGTATGGATACATGTTCCTCAGGAACTCATGAGATAAAGTGTGGGGTCCCCCAGGGGTCAATTTTAGGTCCAACTCTTTTAATCTTTACATGCTTCCCCTGGGGGACGTCACCAGGAGGCACGGCATCAGCTTTCATAGTTATGCTGATGATACGCAACTACACATCGCCATGTCTCCTGATGACACAGGGCCAATTGGTGCCCTTTTTAACTGCATTTTAGACATAAAGTCATGGATGGCAATGAACTTCCTACAGCTCAACCAGACAAAACAGAGGTTTTAGTTATTGGTCCTGAAGGCCAGAGAGAAAAACTTTTACCAAAACTGCAGGATTTTAAACCAACACAATCTGTAAAAAATCTGGGTGTGATTTTTGACTCTGAGCTCTGTTTTATTCCACATATTAAAAACATAACAAAGGTCGATTTCTACCACCTTAAGAATATAGCCAGAGTCCGCCTGTTTCTCTCTCAGGCCAGCACGGAGGTGCTGATGCATGCTTTTATCTCCTGTAGGTTAGATTATTGTAATGCCCTGCTCTCTGGTCTTCCCAAAAAGAGTATCTCAAATCTACAATTATTACAGAATTCAGCTGCACGAATGCTGACGAGGACCAGAGGGTGGGAGCACATTACACCAGTTTTAAAATTGCTGCATTGGCTCCCTGTGCACTTCAGGATCGATTGTAAGGTTCTTTTATTAGTTTTTAAATGTCTTAACGGTCTTGGGCCTTCTTATTTATCTGACCTGCTTTTACAATATCAACTCTCACGGACCCTGAGGTCCTCCGGCACCGGCCTTCTAACCATACCACAAGTTAGGACTAAAACACACGGGGAGGCGGCATTTAGTTATTATGGCCCCCGATTGTGGAACAGCCTGCCGGAGAACGTCAGGGCTGCAGAGGCTCAAGACTCATCTTTTTAATCAGGCTTTTAACTGATCTCTTTATTTATCTATTTTAAATTCCTTTTATCAGGCTTTTAACCGATTTATCTATTTGTTTTTGTTTTAAAAAAATGCTCTTACCCCTCCTCTTTTTACATTCTTATTTCATTTAATCTTCATCTTTTGTTATTTTAGTTATAGGTTTTAGTTTTGATGCATTTTATGTCTCTGTTTTAGATCATTCTTACCTGGCTATTAACCTATTTTATGAGCTAAATAGCTTTTTGTTTATGTGGTTCATTTTATACCTTTTTTCCTATCCTACTGTTTTAGTCCCTCAGTTTTTAGCTCCAGTGTTTCCTCATGGGGGCCTACCACACTGAGAGTTGTTCCTGGTCTACCAATGGGGGTGCCGTCCCGTGGACAGCTCTGACCTGGGTGGCTGAAGGGCACTGCACCTTGGTGTGGAGCCTCCTGTCTGCCCGGGTCGGGGTGGTCTCTACGGCGGCACTCCCTGTGGCCGTGGACTGTGGGCCCTCTCAGTGTGGACGGTCCCCAGAGGTGGTTTTCTTTGCCTCGGGTCTCGGTGCTCAGCCATGTCTCTTTAGTGATAACTAGTGTGTGTGTGTGTGTGTGTGTGTGTATTTATGTATCTCTATGTGGGGTGGGAGGGTTGGGTTTTCTCTTTTCTTTTTCATTTTCTGTTTTGGTTCTTTGTTGTTTTTAACCTCTGTGAGGCACCTTGTGTTATTGTAGTATGAAAAGTGCCATATAAATAAAGTTGATCTGATTTGATTTGATCACAATTGATCACAACTTCAACAAGAACTATGTACTGGACTCTGCATTGCTACAGACTCACACTCTATCCACACACCCCATACAGCCCCTTCTCCCCCGTCTGATTGTTACTTGGTTGCATCCAGAAACAAGACTTACACATACTTAAGGCACTGGAGGCAACACGATGTGTGCCATGTTACTGTTTGTGTCGCTGGGCGACTTTATACTGTGACGATAAGATCGTTATGTGTCTTAATGTATTTTATATTTTGTAACTGCATATTTTATGTGTACTGTATTGATTCTTTATTATTTTTTTATGAACTATACTGACAAACATCTGGCAGGGTGACTACCAATGTAAGATGCATGACCTACCAATACCTACACTCTTCCATAAGTGGGGTCAAAAATGACCCCACTTAGAATCAGTGCGTTTTATGCAAGCCCCAACCTCCGGGGGAAACGAGTGAGACCAGTGCGGAAGTGCCAAAAACTGCAGTTCACTGACTGTCCACTTGAGGCTGGCTCCGGAAGTGAGTCAATTCCCATAGACCCCCATGTTAAAATGCCCAACTTTAGAGCAGAAATAAACATGTTTACAGCCTGGTACAAAAAATGGTTTTGGTCTCAATAGTTAATTTCCCCTTTCATGATAACTCTGGGGGGTTTTTTTTTTCTAACTCTTCCGTTTAAATGTTATTAAGGTTTGAAATTGCGCATAATTAAGGGCGTGGTCACTTTGAGTGACAGGTCACACCATAACGGGTGGCTAACTAGCATGCTAACTAGCCGCTGGCTCTGCCATGTGGAGCTCGGCAGAGCTGAGCTCAGACTCGGCCATCTGCTCAGCGTCAACTCAGCCAGTTCATGCCCATGTTCAAGGCATTGAACCTGTCCTCTCAGCCGTGTTTGTGCCTTTTGGATATTTTTTCAGGCAAATATTGGAGTAATATGGCTTGCTGTTCGATTAATTATACCAACAGACCATCCAAGAAGTCTGTGCTCCAGGTTTTTCGGTAAGTGAAATTCGGAAATTCTAGTATTATTTTATTTATGTTTATATGTTGGCACTAATTAGCGGGTATCGGTGTCTGCGGTCACCACCTAGCTTGTCAGCTTATTATTATATTATTAAGCCTTTATTTAATACATGTAAAATCATATTGATACCGGAGGTCTCATTTTCAAGTGCGACCTGTATCACAGCAGCAACATCCACATCAAGTTACAGAGCCACAGACAATACGATGTAACACAAGCTTAGCTCGTTAACTAGCTAACCAGCCAGCTAATGGTTAGCCTTCAAGCAAGACGCCAGTCCGGGGATGCATCGAAGTCAGAGCCTGACAGAGAAGTGTTAGGATGTAGGCATTTAGGGAGAGAATATTTTGAACAAAGGGCTGAGGCTGTGTGAGGTTTGAAAATAAAGGTCCACCATGTTAGTTAGCTAACGTCTTAAAATGATAACGTCATATGAGCGGTGTAAAGTTAACGTAACATTAAGGTTATACTTGTGTATGTAAATTAATAAGTGGCGAACTGTGTGAAATTACAATAAGGTGTGTAACGTAATTTTAAAAAAACTAATGTGACATTTGACTGTCACATATAAAATATTAAGATTAGTGTATGATATAGGCCTGTAGTTACACAACAATAGATGCACAGACAGAATATGAGGATTGTGATGGCCACCACCTTTTTGTTTTGCTAAAATAAATTGATTATGATCTGTTTAACATTGAAGTAATTTAAGTTGCATTGTTTGCATGTAAAGGTGTCTGTGAAGTAGGTAGCTAACACATATATTACTTTTAATTTGTAAAGTTTTCCTCTAGGTGACCCAGACAGACTGGACCAGTGGACACTCAACACGAGGAGACAGAACTGGACTCCAAACAAGACTTCCCATCTGTGCAGTGAACACTTTGAGAGTCATCACTTCAGCACTGACTCCAGGATAAAGACACCTTTTTTTATACACTACCTCACAAAGAGTCAAGAAACTTATTAGTTTAAAATGATGAATTATTGTCCATAATACATTTAAATGCATTACATAAATTACTAATTGTCATACATTACTAAGTACTCGATTAGGGCACGGCTTGCTCCGTACTATTACTGATAAGGTGAAATTACTGACACACCAGTGCAGTTTAGTGTTCCCATGATGCAAAAGGCCAAATGAAGATTTTATCACTCAAGGAACATGACAAAGAGCCTTTATCAAAGTGAGAATTACTACCTTTTTCCCCCACGCACAGTCTGTGAAGAACCAATGGAATAAAATATTCTCATAATGAGACAGCCAAACATAGCATGATTCCACAGTGGCAGTGAGCTTTGATAACAGATCAGTTTCCTTTTGATAGCAAGAGTTATTTTAATGAGGATGAATTGCATACTGGACATTCATACTCCAGTTGTCTTGGTAGTACAGTTAAATTTAAAATCATTTATGATTGATTGATGATTATCAATCAATTTATGAATGACAACCACTTACTCAGCTAATTTTGGTGGTGAGTGGGCTTTTAACCAAGACAGGTAATCAATGTTTTCTACCTGTGTTTTTAAGTCATCTTTCTCTCATGTAGGACACTTGAGGAAAATTACAACACCTAGGCCAATGTGATGTTTACTCCACAGTAAAGAGGTTGTTTCACAAGAAATTAAGATTTTGCAAATTATGACACTGGGTCCTAATTCATAGGTTTTATAATTACTGTTATAAATCTTTTCATTTATTTCATGTGTACTTTTTGTAACCTTATAATAGTGATGATTTCATGAATGCAAGCTTTGACTTAATTTTGTTAAACTGTTTGTGTAATGGTTATAACTTTTGCTATATAAAATGGATCAGACAAAATTTACTTTAGAGTAAAAGCTAATTTTTTGAAAGCTGTCATTCATCAGTTTCCTGTGATGATTGGAAATATAGTGGTGATTTAAACCATTAACAAAATATAATAGTTATTAATGTTATCTTAATGTTTCCATTTATGTCTTAACATTTACCCAAGTTTGCATTTGTCTTAGCAGAATGTAAAAAAAATGAAAAGCTGATGTTATGTGCTGGTTTTGTTTGAACATTTCTTTAAGACAAATGAAGAAAATTCACTGAGAAACAATTCTCCTTTTGTGAAAAACAAGGAAATATCTGCACACTGAAAAGTCCTGTAGGAGGTATTGTTTATTTGTGACATTGTGACATATGAGAAGGTTCTGTGGGTATTGTTTGGTATTGAGGCTTATATAGTGAGGCTAAAAAAACATAACACATAATTGGCTGATTATCTTTCTGTTTGCCTCACTATAAAAATGTCATAATACCTTTGTCTGAGGAAGACCCTCTCAGAGTTGGCAACATAGCAACAAGTGATACCTCCTTGGGGGCTTGAAAACTACTGTGTCTAGCTAATTCTTTGTTTTTCACTTTGAGCCCTTTTATCCAGTCACATTCTTCTGTGTTAAAACTAGACTTCTAACAGAGCAGCAAACAAAGGTTACTCTCCAAAATCTTCACAGGCTCTGCTGCTGGGTGTAAGGTGCTTAGTTATCTTCAAGTACAAAGTTAAAATAATCAGGCCCACACAGAAATGGACTGCTTAATTTTTTGTCAGTGACAATGTTAAACATTAATGCTTAATGTTTTATCTGTAGTGTATGATTTGTTTGCCTTTTCAATTGACAGTCAGATTTGATTGTGAAATACAACATTCAGTCAGTAACAAAGACAAAAAGAGTGCAAATATAAATAGAATTTATTGAAACTTTAAACAAGTTATAGATAAATATCAAAAACTCAACATTAGCCTTGACAGCCTGGGCTATGTTCAGGCCTAACAAAATGTGTCCTAAAGGCCAAATTCAAAAGCAGTGACACTGCCAACTGTAAGCAGTTCACTGCGTTTGGAGGTGGTCTTTAAGACAATTAACTAATTTACTTTAACAACATAAAAATTCTCCTAGGTGTGAGATGAATGTGTCTGATGTGAGGGTGCTCAATTATGGCACCATTTAAACTATGAACAAATGTAGCCATAACACTGTAAACACATTTCCTGGCCTTATCAATCTTTGCTGGATTGCCACCAGCCTCCCACCTGCACCTTTGGGCCAATGAAGAAAATATTATCTTAATGCCAGGATACTGGAGGTGAAGCTGGTGGAGATCCTCCTTCATCATGCTGACCAGCTTGACACTGCTGACCTTCCCCATGTCATTGCCGCCACAGTGGATGAAGAGGACATCTGGTGCTGCTCTTCCTCAGTGGGAAAAGAAGGAGAAAAGGCCTCTCCACTGCAGTCCGCCTCAGCCAAACCAGCAGACATGGACGCCTGGCATGCTGAGGGTGCTTCCCAAGGTCTCTGCAGCTCTCTGGACACCATGCCAGACATAGCTGTCACCAATGATCCACACTGTGCATATGAAAGTAAAATGAGTGTCATAAATGCTTTAGGTAATTAAAAACATAAAGTTAACTATAAAGGGTGAATCACTTTTTTTGTCAACAGTACTATTATGTCACATCTGTAGGATAAAATAAAACAGGAGCAACACCTCAAAATGTAGATGACAGTCCTTTAAATGCTTTCTTTTTGTCCTTGGAAGACAATGTAATAAGCTGTCTAAAGTCAAGTAGCCAAAACTGGTACTTACAGTTTCTGCTGTGTGTAGCAGGCGTGGTGGAGACGTAACGTTAACAAGTGGCCATGACCTCAACACCGGTGATGTACTGAAAGAAATTAACATCTTGTAACAAGTATAACACTGCCTTTCTTTCACAATTTCTACATTTCTTTATCATGTTCTAGATGATAACCTCGCAATGCGCTGTTGATAACAGTAATGTTAACGTTACAGATACATTTCAGTCCCTTCGACTTTTATCAATGCCACGCGTTACCCTAATTAACTTTAGCGTTCTATATTAACTTAGTTAGCTAGTGTTAGCTAACTACAAAGTAGGCTAATTTGATGACAATAATAGTATACTTTATCACACAAAAGTCATGGATATGGAAAATAAGTTCATATTTTATAACATCATATGTATTCCAAGAATATAATACTTAGATGTATGTTGCTGTATAAAAATCCTCCTGGGTGGTGAGACTGCTGGCATTAGATGTGTAAGTGCGACAGTAAATGTATACCTGACAGTCACAGTTGATAAGAATCAAAGATTCCTAGGTCTAACCCTTGATATTCCATAGTAAATGCTTGGGGTCATTTTTGACCCCACTTAACGAAGAGTGGGGTAGGGATACAAAACAACAATTTCTTAAAATGTATATAATTTTTAAATGCAAATGGCTTCATGTCAAAGACATGTTTTATGAGAATACCTGGAATATGAAATGATAAAAATGTTTAATTCCATAGATATTGAAAAACAACCCCTGGGGTCATTTTTGACCCCACTTATGCATCTAAGGGTTAAAAGGAATGTTCATTGATGTACACTGTCCCTTCTTAACCCTGTAAGACTAGATACAGAAAAAAATGAGCAATTTTTTTTTGACCTCTCAGATATTGTTTTAGGAGGCCTCTGATGTAGAAATCAAAGAGTTTTCAAATTTTTTACATTTTAGTAAGTTTTTAGGGAAATGTTGTAAATTTGCAACGTTGGGCATAATTGGGAGCAGAACTTCTGTGTTTGTACTCACTTTGTCTGAACAGATATACAGAACATTTAAGTATTCATTTGCAGGGTTGATTGCTTACTTAGCCCCATAACAGTATATATCATGAGTAATAATCACACAACAATCATAGTTTTATGAATAAGCATTTATAAATAAAAATATTGGAAAAAAATATATTTACAAAACTTTTTCCTCTGTCACTTTCAATGTGGTTTACTACATTCAAACAATATTGTCTGGCTGGCCTATTATGCTCTCTACTTATCATACTAAAAGGAACACATGCATCCACCCAGAGCACTTACAGGTTCACATTCAAGACCATTCACACCTGTCCCTGAACAATGCAGTGGGCATTGGATCGTTAAATTCATGGGCTAAAGAGATACTGTTGGTCCACTGATCCCAATTAAGGTGATAAAAACCTTTGGATGATGGCAAATACATTCAGTTTCTTATTTTCATTTTCAAGACCATATCACATTACATACAATAACAGAAGGATGGCACACGGCGTGGCCAAAGTACAGCCAATTTTACTCAAACAGAGGAAGAACGTTCTGACATTCAAACTGAATATGAAACTCATGTCCCACACCATCATCGTCAACATCATCACAGAGGTTACAGATCCTCTGGTTTCTGTCCAGCCCGTCACATCTTCACTGACTTCAGGACTTCTGGTGTTATTTACTCTAAAGTTACAAACAGCCTTTTTTGTTTTCAAGCCACAGATCCTTCTCCAGTTTAAACTCTTGTTTAAATATATATTATATACCACATGATGTCACACTGCTGAGCTCACTTTACCACTTTTGTATTAGCCTCTGTTCATCAGTTAGTTTGAACCAGCTGATGTTGTTACACTTTGGTGAAGCGATTGGCAAAGCAGTTCTTTAGATGTTACTGAATCACTAAAGGAACACATGCATCCCCCCCAGAGCACTTACAGGTTCTATCCAGGTACATTCTTCTGTGTTAAAACTAGACTTCTAACAGAGCAGCAAACAAAGGTTACTCTCCAAAATCTTCACAGGCTCTGCTGCTGGGTGTAAGGTGCTTAGTTATCTTCAAGTACAAAGTTAAAATAATCAGGCCCACACAGAAATGGACTGCTTAATTTTTTGTCAGTGACAATGTTAAACATTAATGCTTAATGTTTTATCTGTAGTGTATGATTTGTTTGCCTTTTCAATTGACAGTCAGATTTGATTGTGAAATACAACATTCAGTCAGTAACAAAGACAAAAAGAGTGCAAATATAAATAGAATTTATTGAAACTTTAAACAAGTTATAGATAAATATCAAAAACTCAACATTAGCCTTGACAGCCTGGGCTATGTTCAGGCCTAACAAAATGTGTCCTAAAGGCCAAATTCAAAAGCAGTGACACTGCCAACTGTAAGCAGTTCACTGCGTTTGGAGGTGGTCTTTAAGACAATTAACTAATTTACTTTAACAACATAAAAATTCTCCTAGGTGTGAGATGAATGTGTCTGATGTGAGGTGCTCAATTATGGCACCATTTAAACTATGAACAAATGTAGCCATAACACTGTAAACACATTTCCTGGCCTTATCAATCTTTGCTGGATTGCCACCAGCCTCCCACCTGCACCTTTGGGCCAATGAAGAAAATATTATCTTAATGCCAGGATACTGGAGGTGAAGCTGGTGGAGATCCTCCTTCATCATGCTGACCAGCTTGACACTGCTGACCTTCCCCATGTCATTGCCGCCACAGTGGATGAAGAGGACATCTGGTGCTGCTCTTCCTCGCAGGCAGTGGGAAAAGAAGGAGAAAAGGCCTCTCCACTGCAGTCCGCCTCAGCCAAACCAGCAGACATGGACGCCTGGCATGCTGAGGGTGCTTCCCAAGGTCTCTGCAGCTCTCTGGACACCATGCCAGACATAGCTGTCACCAATGATCCACACTGTGCATATGAAAGTAAAATGAGTGTCATAAATGCTTTAGGTAATTAAAAACATAAAGTTAACTATAAAGGGTGAATCACTTTTTTTGTCAACAGTACTATTATGTCACATCTGTAGGATAAAATAAAACAGGGAGCAACACCTCAAAATGTAGATGACAGTCCTTTAAATGCTTTCTTTTTGTCCTTGGAAGACAATGTAATAAGCTGTCTAAAGTCAAGTAGCCAAAACTGGTACTTACAGTTTCTGCTGTGTGTAGCAGGCGTGGTGGAGACGTTAACAAGTGGCCATGACCTCAACACCGGTGATGTACTGAAAGAAATTAACATCTTGTAACAAGTATAACACTGCCTTTCTTTCACAATTTCTACATTTCTTTATCATGTTCTAGATGATAACCTCGCAATGCGCTGTTGATAACAGTAATGTTAACGTTACAGATACATTTCAGTCCCCTTCGACTTTTATCAATGCCACGTTACCATAATTAACTTTAGCGTTCTATATTAACTTAGTTAGCTAGTGTTAGCTAACTACAAAGTAGGCTAATTTGATGACAATAATAGTATACTTTATCACACAAAAGTCATGGATATGGAAAATAAGTTCATATTTTATAACATCATATGTATTCCAAGAATATAATACTTAGATGTATGTTGCTGTATAAAAATCCTCCTGGGTGGTGAGACTGCTGGCATTAGATGTGTAAGTGCGACAGTAAATGTATACCTGACAGTCACAGTTGATAAGAATCAAAGATTCCTAGGTCTAACCCTTGATATTCCATAGTAAATGCTTGGGGTCATTTTTGACCCCACTTAACGAAGAGTGGGGTAGGGATACAAAAACAACAATTTCTTAAAATGTATATAATTTTTTTAAATGCAAATGGCTTCATGTCAAAGACATGTTTTATGAGGAATACCTGGAATATGAAATGATAAAAATGTTTAATTCCATAGATATTGAAGAAAAACAACCCCTGGGGTCATTTTTGACCCCACTTATGCATCTAAGGGTTAAAAGGAATGTTCATTGATGTACACTGTCCCTTCTTAACCCTGTAAGACCCAGATACAGAAAAAAATGAGCAATTTTTTTTTGACCTCTCAGATATTGTTTTAGGAGGCCTCTGATGTAGAAATCAAAGAGTTTTCAAATTTTTTACATTTTAGTAAGTTTTTAGGGAAATGTTGTAAATTTGCAACGTTGGGCATAATTGGGAGCAGAACTTCTGTGTTTGTACTCACTTTGTCTGAACAGATATACAGAACATTTAAGTATTCATTTGCAGGGTTGATTGCTTACTTAGCCCCATAACAGTATATATCATGAGTAATAATCACACAACAATCATAGTTTTATGAATAAGCATTTATAAATAAAAATATTGGAAAAAAATATATTTACAAAACTTTTTCCTCTGTCACTTTCAATGTGGTTTACTACATTCAAACAATATTGTCTGGCTGGCCTATTATGCTCTCTACTTATCATACTAAAAGGAACACATGCATCCACCCAGAGCACTTACAGGTTCACATTCAAGACCATTCACACCTGTCCCTGAACAATGCAGTGGGCATTGGATCGTTAAATTCATGGGCTAAAGAGATACTGTTGGTCCACTGATCCCAATTAAGGTGATAAACAACTTTGGATGATGGCAAATACATTCAGTTTCTTATTTTCATTTTCAAGACCATATCACATTACATACAATAACAGAAGGATGGCACACGGCGTGGCCAAAGTACAGCCAATTTTACTCAAACAGAGGAAGAACGTTCTGACATTCAAACTGAATATGAAACTCATGTCCCACACCATCATCGTCAACATCATCACAGAGGTTACAGATCCTCTGGTTTCTGTCCAGCCCGTCACATCTTCACTGACTTCAGGACTTCTGGTGTTATTTACTCTAAAGTTACAAACAGCCTTTTTTGTTTTCAAGCCACAGATCCTTCTCCAGTTTAAACTCTTGTTTAAATATATATTATATACCACATGATGTCACACTGCTGAGCTCACTTTACCACTTTTGTATTAGCCTCTGTTCATCAGTTAGTTTGAACCAGCTGATGTTGTTACACTTTGGTGAAGCGATTGGCAAAGCAGTTCTTTAGATGTTACTGAATCACTAAAGGAACACATGCATCCCCCCCAGAGCACTTACAGGTTCACATTCAAGACCATTCGCACCTGTCCCTGAACAATGCAACAGGCACCCCCCCCCAACAAATCCAGAACATTCAGAACCTGTTTTTCTATCTCTTAATGCTACAAACTGCTGCTTGGGCAACACTGAGAAAAATAGCTCAGGATCATTTAGAAGTTAAAAAACAAACAAAAAACTACAAAGATACAGGGAGTTTCAAATACCCCATACAATTTGTTCATGTGTTTAATTATGGTCTAAGCTAAACCAAGTAAAAATTTAACATAAAAGCTCATTTAGAGCTTCGTTACAATGAATCATCTAATACTTTAAATTTCTACTACATTTTTTTTTCAATTTGTGACCATGTGAGAAGTGCAGTGACCTTATGTAATGTGTAAGGAGCACAGGCTATTTTGACTACCACACTGACCCAACGTTGTAGAATTACAACATAGACATAACAAGCTATAAATCAAATTTGATAAATGTTTTCCAAAATAACTAAATATGTACATGTTCTAGACATTGTAATAAACACAAAAAAAAATAAGGAATTTTACTTACTTTAATCCTGACAAATCCAGTCATGCAAAAAAAAAGGAGATGAGCTCAACGGGAAGTTTGCAGGTAGAGTGAGTTCATGGCCAGATGACCAGACCTATAAACACTTCTTCTATCCAATAGCATTGTGAGGACAAACAATAGGACCCATTAACTATGTAAATGCAGTCTTGAGAAAAAAAACAAACATTTGCAGGTCTTTTTTTTAGAATTGTTAAAAGTGATGTTGTAAATTTGCAACAGTGGGTTTTACAGGGTTAAACAAATAAATTATTTTAATTTATATGAAGTGGGGAGTCTCTCTGGAATCTGGTAATATAACAACCATGATGCTGGGACATTCTCAGCTGTCCAAAACATGTGGTTTGTGCCATGGACATGATTGCCAGTATTTTTTCATTATTGCAAGAAATTCCATTGACTCATTCACAAGTCAAAAATGTGTTTTATCAGAAAGAAACATGCAATATTTACATCCATTGACTCATTCACAAGTCAAAAATGTGTTTTATCTGAAAGAAACATGCAATATTTACATCTAAGATAATAGAAAAATAGTCAACCAAGTGCAATGATGTCCTCCAAGATAATATTTGCCACTTTGTTTGCAGTAAAAAAGTTTTCTTGTTGATGTGATCTTGACTTCTCTGTGCTCCGTGCTGCTCTTTGACCTGACCTGAACGTTTTTTTTGTTGTTGTTTTTCAGTTTCAGTTATATACTGGGGGGACATTTTGGGCATTGGGGGGACGTGTCCCCCTCAATGTATATGGTGACTATGGCCTTGTCAGGCATGCATAATTAGGCTACAGTTGTCTGGGTGCGCAAAGGTGAAGTGTGCTGGTCTTGTCATACAAAGTTTGATGGAGTGTCAACTGAACAATATGGAGATATTTGCATCTTGAAAGCTGGACTACAAATGTGGATAGACAGGGAGAAACACACGCAAGCCTAAGACGTGGTAAGATACGATTTTCCTCACTATATGAAGTGACTGATAACAAGATCTGTATAATGGATTGTAAAGAAATTCGTCAGATTTTTATTTTGTAGACAATTGATCTGTATTTACAGCGTGATAGGATGACAGCACAATGATGTGTGTGTTATCATCGGAAAGCTCTGGCCCTGCACTTTGATGTGATATGTGTGGAATTTCTGTGTGACCCTGCATTCGCGAGTAATCCATCCAACAAAGCTGTATGAAAGCTCTGTTATACATAATTTTAGTGTAACTTTATCATTTTTTTCGCTGTGAAAACACTGGACTACCGACAAGTTGGTCTTGGTCTTGTTGGAAAGCTTCGGTTCTGCTGTTTCATGTGATATGTGTGGCTTCTCGCTATGACGAATGGTTGCAGAGAAAATCCATAGAGAAGAACAGGTGTGAATTTGGATGCACTATGCGTCGTTCGTTTCACCTCTGTGCACTATCATGTCCTCCCAGATCTGGACATTTTCCCATCCATGATCAATTTTGATATGAACCGGCCGGCCAAGTTCACTGATGGCTGTATTAAAGAGACCCATGACAGTCTCAGCCCTGTTGTTGCTGGCACACTGGAGGAATGTCAACATTTTGTTGTAACCATCCATTGCGCCATGTACAATTAATTTCCATCGAATTAGTTTGTGATTGCCATCAATGTGCCATATACAGTTAGGACAAGGCACAATGTATACTCGTCTTTGTATTGTTGTTGTACTCCTGGACGCGACACCAGCACCATCAACCCTTTTTACAGAGTCTCTGAGGCAGTGTCTCTGCACCACAATGTTTCTGGCACGCAAATGTCCATTAAGCATAACTTCTCCTAAATGAGGATGTTCTGCTTTTATCTGTCTTATGGTTGCATCCAATTCCTCATTAGAAATTGTACAGAATTTTGTGCGCCTTATGTTATAATCCCGCATCAGCTTGTATAATGTGGGTCTGGAGATCCGCAGGACAGATGCCACTTCAGAAAGCGTTGTTCCTAGCAGCAGCAAACTCTCAATGTCCTCTTTGGATATTATGGTATGGCCATCCTACAAAACAGGATAAAACAGACATCCTGAATTGCACTGAACTAATCATCCTGTTCTCATTTCCAATTTACGTCCTATGTTGACTGTATTGTCAAATCCCTTGCCATCACTATACACAGGACTGGGTAGTAAATAATTACATGTAATTGGGATTACATAATCAGATTACAAAAAATAAGTACCTATAATCAACCCAGATTGCATTTGAAAAATGTGTAATTAGATTATAGTTACATCGTCAAGGATTACTTGTTACATTTTTGATTTCTCCATTATTTTGTCTTTAAAGCAGAAAAGAAGAACAACTCTTAAAAAAGTCACAATTTGCATATTTGGTTCTGAGGTAATACAAAAGTAAAGCAATGACGTTTCATTACTTTAATACTGTGATGCTTAGATTAAGTTACTGACTACATTTTTTAACAGGTAATTAGTAATTGTATCGGAATACATTTTTAGAGTAACCCTCCCAACCCTGACAACTGATAACATTACAGAGACATTAAGAGCCGACCTGGGATAAGCTAGAAATGACAAGGGAGGTCTAATATGCAATTACAGTTTAGTCACACAACCAACCCATAACATGATGTATATAATGGAAGGAGATGTATTAAGATGGACTACAACAGAACAATAACTCTAGCTCTAAAATATGCCTTCTGAATTAGCTGATAAACTGGATGGGAGCTAATGTTTCTCAGTTAACTTAAGGTAACAAAACATTGTAATGCTATATCACAACTTCACTTACTGATCTCAGTGATGTGACAGTGGTAAGTGGCAGTGCCTGAGGACACAGCTGGAGGTGCCTATGGGTTAACCTGTGGTGTGGAGACCTGAAACAAGAGCCAACATTTTAACCTGTTAAAAATCCAAAGTGTTAAATGACCATAGACTCTGGTGTACACCACTACCGACTGAGAAACATGCTAACAGGACACATCATTGGAAAGTTTAGATTCTTGTGATTCCATTGATGCAAACGAAATGTAACGATTAAGCAACTGCAGCAGATTTTTAGGACGACTGACACACTGTATCGCCAGTGAAGAGCTGAATCTGCAGATAGGATTACATGGCAGATTCAAGACCGAGGGAGAAATCATGTAAATAGAGGTTTTCCACAGGGCTTGAAATAATTAAATGGCCTAAAATTAATACATTTGACATAAATGTGAGGATTAATGTGTACAAACTATGACTGTAGCTGATCTAGATTGGCTACATATAAATATCAACTGTCACCTACATAAGTAATTGGCCTTTTTTGGAAAATGCCTAGACATACTCGTAAAATGTAAAAAAAAAACCACATAAAATATTAATTTTCTGTGGTATATTAATAAAATGTGTTGAAATTGGACTGTTAAGCCTAAGCTTTAAGAAACAGAAACTGGATCCACAATGCAGATTCAAACAATCTTTACTGTCCAAGTCCAAGGGTGAGGAGAGGGGGAAAAACTCAGGGCTGGGGAAACTTCCAGGGACGAAAAGGTGGCTGGCAGAGCGTGGTAAAAACGGAACTGAGGATATGGCAGGGCATGCTGGAGGATAATCAACGAACTGGCGATGAGTGGAGAGTGAGACTAGGGCTGCATCCCAAGTCTCTTAAAATGACTGCTAACCACCTTATCTGGCCACCTTATCTAACTGTTTAGTCCCTCCCACTTAGGAAAACATGCAAGGAGTCAGGAGTTAGGAGTGAGGAGCGAGGATTGCTGATTAAGAGACATGAGACAGCCTTACTCTGAAGCATCATGTAAAGCGACGTCCTATTCTGATGACGGCGCGACAGCTGGATCTGCTGCATAACGGAGCCAGCGTTTGGCGTACATCCCAAGTCCCATTATATTCACTGATCAAAGCCGTAACCCCCACTCCCCGCTGTCATGACTTTGGTCACACACTTTTGCATGTATTACCATTGTTACTGAGTCATTTGCCGAAGTTTGTCGCAATTAAAGAACGGTCTGTAGCCCTGCCACTGTCACTGTGATGAGCATCATTATCATTATTATTATTAACATCATCATTATTATCACTATTATTAAATCCATTTGCCATCATTCAACAAGTCAGCTGCTGAGTGAATAAGACCTCAGTCAATTCAATTTTATTTATAAAGCCCAATATCACAAATCACAATTTGCCTCACAGGGCTTTACAGCAAACGACATCCCTCTGTCCTTAGTACCCTCACAGCTGATCAGGAAAACTCCTCAAAAAAACCCTTTAATGGGGAAAAAACGGTAGAAAGCTCAGGAAGAGCAACTGAGGAGGGATCCCTCTTCCAGGACGGACAGACGTGCAACAGATGTCGTACAGAACAGATCAACATGATAAATTAACAGTAATCTGTATGACACAATGAGACAGAAAGAGAGACAGAGAGAGAGACAGAGAGAGAGAGAGAGAGAGATGCAGGACAAACAGTAATGACAGTAGCTTACAACAGCATTAATGAAAGTAATATTATTAATTAATATTAATATTAATAATTAATATTACCTACAGGCTATTAAACATTATTCCACTCACATGACATGCAGGACAATTAATGGTGGGCAAATGTGTTTGTTTGTGTGTGTGTGTGTGTGTGTGTGTGTGTGTGTGTGTGTGTGTGTGTGTGTGTGTGTGTGCGCGTGCATGGTGTTATATCAACACGTGTGGTTCTGGACATGAGCAGCTGCACATTTAACAGCCATACATTACCGACAGTCCGCTGAACAATGCAACGGGTTGTGAATGAAATAACTTAATTACAACATGACAGTCTTGCACGAAATATCAATAATGTTACTCTTTGTAGTCACGTAGGCATGTGAATTACAGCGTTTCATTGCAAAGAATGCATGTAACGGGTACACTTGCGGGTACACTTCCTGTGGAACCTCTCATGTTACCTTACTCATCGCACCTAACAGATCCCTCCTAACGCCTAACGCTAACTCCTTACTGGCAGGAATAAGAGACATGAGACGGCCTTAACCCTTTAAGGGCCTGCTCTACCATTTGGTAGAGCACATTTTCAGTCACCATTTCTTATTGATAAATGTGTTGAACTTAACTCAACCTGATTGAGCCATCTCTACCACTCGGTTTAGGTATGTTAAGCTAAAAAAATCCACTAGATGTCACTGTACCTTTAAGCAGCATGCCTTCTGAGTCAGCTTCCAAACAGGAAGTGAAAAACGAAAAATTCCCTGCTGACATGAAGACAATTTCCTCTGAAATTTGCAAAGGTAAGTTTGTTTATTTGACGTAGTTTAGCATCAAAGATGTTACTAAACAGATTTATGTAACTTGATACCACAAAAATAAGTTTTATAAGGGTCAAATAATTTTTTAAAAACATGCTTTACCAAACGGTTGAGTTGTCACTTTATGGTAAAGGTAGCGAAGTTCGTTAATCTAATTAAAATTTGGTATTTGCTGTGACAAAAACCCACTTCTTATCATAAATTGTTGTTAATATCACACATTTAATGTGATTAATGTGATTATATAGAATTATTTTCTTTACTGTTTAACAAACATGCTCAGCCAAACAGTAGATTTGTCATTTTATGATAAAAGCCATAATGTGATGTCATGATGAAGTTCATTTACAATTTGTATTAAGTAAAACAATGTAGGAATATTTACTCCTTATATGTTTAATGTTATTGCATTATATATTTGAAGAAAAAGTATATCAGTATGATTTTTTTTACCACTTCTGAGGTGTTTTCATTGTAAATATGATAAATCAATCAATCAATCAATCAATTTTATTTATAAAGCCCAATATCACAAATCACAATTTGCCTCACAGGGCTTTACAGCATACGACATCCCTCTGTCCTTAAGACCCTCACAGCGGATAAGGAAAAACTCCCCAAAAAAAACCCTTTAACGGGGGAAAAAAAACGGTAGAAACCTCAGGAAGAGCAACTGAGGAGGGATCCCTCTTCCAGGACGGACAGACGTGCAATAGATGTCGTACAGAACAGATCAACATGATAAATTAACAGTAATCCATATGACACAGAGAGAGAGAGAGAGAGAGAGAGAGAGAGATATGCAGGTAATGACAGTAGCTTACAACAACATTAATGAAAGTAATAATATTATAGTTATAGTTCTGGTTACTGCGGTACAATATGTTGAAAGTATGTATTAATACCTGGCAGTATACATGTGTGACAATAATCATATGTGTATAATAACAGAAGAAGTATGACTAATGACTAATGATGGCAGCAGCAGCAGGAGGCATATAAGCTATATAGAAAATTAAAAACAATTGACTTGTTGGTATACCAACATATTATGTGCATGATTCCTAATTTTTATTTCTTTCTGTTTCTGTGTTTTACAATAACAGATGGACCCTAAAAAATTTTATGGTTCAAGGCCACGCACTTTCCTGGCCCTTGTGCCAGAAAATCCTCAAGACTGATGCTGATCTGAGCGACGAAGATGACAAAGTAGAGGATCCAGACTATCTGCCCCCACAATCAGGTGCAGAAGTGGTCAGGGATCATTCCTTTGAATCCTTGGATGAGGAGGAGATGCCCTCAACAAGCACATCACTCATTCCTGCCTACAATGAGCATATGGGAGGTATTGATCTTTCTGACATGCTGGTCCACCTTTACAAGACCCCTGCCAAGTCCCACCGATGGTACTTCCCCCTGTTCGGCTACGCCAATTCCTGGCTAGTCTGCAAGAGAGACTGTGGACTACTGAATGAGAAACCAATGCCTCTGAAAAGGTTCCGCCTGGCAGTGGCCCACTGTTTTAAGCATGCCAAAAAGCCAGCATCCAGAGTTGGCCAACCCTCCTCTGCCTCTAAACCACCAGGCCGACCATCCTCTGCCTCTCCACCACCAGGCCGACCATCCTCCACCTCTCCACCACCACAGATGTCCATTCAGAAGAAGCGCCTCCCCCTAAGACCCCCACGACCACAACCAGATGTGCGCTATGACAACTACAGACGCTGGCCGTGTCACACTGACAACCGGGGGCGGTGCAGCCTCTGTCCAAAGGGTGTGTCAAGATGGAAATGTGTCAAGATGGAAATGTGTGAAGTGCAACGTTTTCCTGTGCTTGATGGCAAAGCAGGAATGCTTCATAACATACCATCAAAAATAAATTGGACAAGTTTCCCATTTGAGAGGAAAAAAGAAATCAAGGCCCTGAAATGTTTCGACTTTGTTCTATGCAAGAAAATAAGTTGATATTTTACACAGCACAGCTGAGAAGTTGAACATGGTCCCATGGGTCATTCTTTGTTTGTTAATTTGAGAGGGGGAAATAAATAAAGTGCTGTTTATTGAAAGTACTAGAATTGTTTTGTTATTTTACACAGCACAGTTGAGAAGTGTATGTACTGCGCTATATTGTTAATAATATTGACTTGTTTTATAGTTATTTGACTTTTTCTACTTTATTTTTGTATTTGTAGGTATTAAATTATCATATTATTGTTATTATACATTTATAATAATGTATTAGGTACTTTTACCATTAAGCGACCTCTCAACCATTTGGTAGAGGTCTGTAATTAAAAAACTGTGGGGTCTGTAAAAATAATAATAATTGATTCTTGTTATTAGTGCCCCAATAACATAAAAAATGCAAAGAAATAATTTTTCCATAGCTTTTTTCTTGGTGAGGACCTTAAAGGGTTAAAGATGGCAGACCTCGAATGACTTCCGGTTCAAGTCAGGAGTTAGGAGTTAGCAGTATACAATTAAGAGACTTGGGATGCAGCCCAGGTATTTGTGCAGCAGAGGTGAGTGGCAATCAGCGGTGATACAGTTCAGGTGGTGCAGGAGGAGATGCAGCACAGAAGTAGGTCAGCCACGCCCAGCCAGTAAAAGACAGGGAAGACAAAACAAACCAAAACAAGCAGGGAGGGTGTTACGCCCCGGTCTAGGGGTGTGGGTGCGTAACATAAGGACACACAGGAACATGAGTATACATGTAACAAGTGAGCAATTTATTGCTACACACACTATACAGTATCGCACACAAAATGGAGCAAAAGACGTCAGGGTGAGCCCAGGCCAAAACAACAAACAAAACCTGTCTACCGACCGGCGAAATAACTTATTCCTAACAAAACCAAAGAAACAAAAATACAATACTAGGCCTAACTCCCTAGGCTAACGAAAAACATGAGAAAACAGGTATAACAAAAATAGCAGCTCACCCCTACGCTCTGTGCAAACAATAATATGTGACAGTGACTATTTACAATATACACAAATGACTCAGTTGGCCCTATGGTGCTGGTCTGAACAAAAGAAATAATTATTTAGCAAGGCAAGCCAAATAATCACACGATAGTTGCACAACAAAGTACTCATAAATCACAAAAACCAGAGAAACGATACGATGTGCTGCTGCCATGTAGGAGAGTGGTCTCGCGGCTTCCGTGTGGCCAGCATTATGAAGGCCGAGCCCCTTGCTCCACCAATCTGGCAGCGGTGACATCACGCTCGTTATCCAGTAGCTGTTGACACTGAAGGCCGAGCCCCTTGCTCCACCAATCCAGCCGTAGCGACGTCATGATCGTTCAGCAAATCACCTGCACACCTGTTCACAAAGCATACGATCTCTGGACAGAAAGAGATGTCTAACTCTCCAAGAAACATACTGATCAAATGCATATACACAGACACATACACATACACATAATAAATACACAGGTCATAAAGCACATACACATAATGAATACACAGGCGGCCGGGGGATGTAACAGAGGGGAACAGAGAGAACACACACACCCCGCATCCCAACATGGACTGCGTTTCCCAGCTGAGATATTAGTCACCTACAGGCATCTGTTTGCAGAGTGTTTCAGCTCAAAAGAGACGAACCCATGTCTCTACTCGAAATGGTTCAAAAACAGCTTTCAATTCACTTTGGTTATGCCTTGGAGAAGCGTTTTAAAGATTTGTTTTTATCAAATGTCACTCATGGCAGCAAAACTTGTGGTCCTTCGGTTAATGTAGCGAGCGATCGCACTAATGTTAGCTATCAGGGAAGGTTAGCCACATAGCGTAATTAAGCTACCACAGCTTAAGCTTCATGGGGCGCAGTCAGCTTTCTTACCGATAATCACTAACTAAGTTATGGGTAACTTATATTACCTTTCCGAACAGTCACTGAAAGTCCTTTCAGTGAATCACAAAACCTTAGCTGGCACCCAAGTCACACTTGCAAACATTAGCTTGCTAGGTCGGTTAGCTAACAGTAGCTTCCTCAAGAACACAGGAACAAAGTTCAAGTTTTAAATACGTAACTTACCATTAATGGTGTGGATGGTACTGGCGGTAGAGCACCTCCCAGCTAACACATAACGTTCCGGTAACATTCCCAGAATGTTCCCTACAAGTTTTCTACTGAATGTTCCCTAAAGAACATTTTAAGAATGTTGTATAAATGTTTGTGTTTAATGTAACATTCACAAAACGTTCTAATAACCAGATGAAATAACGTATTTTTGAAAGTAACCTTTAGAATGTTCCCCTAAGGTTCCCATTTAGTTGCATTTTGGGTAACCTTCCCACAACGTTCCAAGAAAGTTCTACAAATAATGTAACATTCCTAAAACGTTATAATAACCAGATGATTATAATGTTTTTGGAGAGTAATTTTATAACGTTCCCCTGAGGTTCCTATTTGGTTGAATTCTGGATAACCCTCCCACAACATTCTGGGAATGTTGCACAAATGTTTTTGTTTAACACAACATTCCCATAACGTTCTAATAACCACATGACAGAACGTTTTTTTGGAGTGATTTTTAGAATGTTCCCCTAAGGTTCTTGTTCGGTTGCATTTTGGGTAACCTTCCCACAACATTCTAAGAAAGTTCTACAAATATTTGGTTTTTAATGTAACATTCTTAAAACGTTCTACTAACCAGATGCTTGTAACGTTTTTTTGGAGTAATTTATAGAATGTTCCCTTAAGGTTCCCGTTTGGTTGCATTTTGGGTAACCTTCCCACAACGTTCTAAGAAAGTTCTACAAATAATGTAACATTCCTATAATGTTCTAATAACCAGATGCTTGTAACGTTTTTTTGGAGTAATTTTTAGAATGTTACCCTAAGGTTCCTGTTTGGTTACATTTTGGGTAACCTTCCCACAACGTTCTAAAAAAGTTCTACAAATATTTGGTTTTTGATGTAACATTCATAAAACATTCTAATAACCAGATGCTTGTAACGTTTTTTGAGAGTGATTTTATAATGTTCCCCTGAGGTTCCCATTTGGTTGAATTCTGGATAGTTCTAAAAACGTTGCACAAATGATTTGTGTGTGTGAATTTTATAATGTTTTCCTGAGATCCCCATTGATTGATTGATTGATTGATTCGTATTTATTGACTCTGTCAGGAGAAATTCATCATGGGCATCCAAGAGAGGTCAGGTATACACAGAATAACTCCAAATGACATAAACTGCAGGGTCACCCAAAAACTAATCATATTTACAATTGCCTCCAACTGAACACCACAAAGATAAAGGAAATGATAGTGGATTTCCAAAAGTCCAAGCTCCTGGACCAGCCAGTGAATATCCGTGGGGTGGACATTGAGGTAATGCTAACCTACAAATATCTGGGAGTTCACCTGGACAACAAGTTGTACTTGTCCCCTAACATAGATACACTCTACAGAAAGGGACAGAGCAGCTCTTTTTCTTGTGGAGGCTCAGATCCAGACATCTGCAAAAATATGCTGCAGATGTTTTTACCAATCTGTAGTGGCAAGTGTACTGTTCTATGCTGCCGTCTGCTAGGAAGGCAACATAAAACAGAAAGATGAACGACAGCTTGACAGACTGGTGAAAAGAGCTGGCTTTGTGATAGGAATCTGATTATACTCATTGGAGGCTGTGGTGAAGCAATGCACGCACAATGGAAGTTAGAAACCATCTCCATAGTGCTGGTGGAATGGAAGGGATGAGGCAGAGATCGACTGATCCAGCTACATTGCAGAACTGAGATTCTGGAAATGTTTCATATAAACTGCCATCAGAATACATAGTTTGTTGTGTTGAGCTACAAAGCAATTTAATCTCCCTTCGAGGATCAATAAATTCTATTCTATTCTATTAATTCCTCTGCCCCTCCACCTCACACACACATCATCATTGCTGGCTATGTAGCAGTTTGATTGAAAAAGGAATAAAAGAGAATTGTTACCTATTCAGTATACAGTTACAGGCAACATGTAACTTCTACTCAATGCATCAGCTGTAATGAACGAGGGAGGATGGGGGCAGCACGACAATATTTTTGCCAGCCCTCTGGTCATGTTTTGTGTTTTAGCTTCAATGGACAGGTTGCCATGTAATGGATAATGCACAGCGAGGTGGTCATTCTTGAGGATAAAAATCCTGACAGGATGATCAGTATCCTGATACAAATCCCCCTTGAAGAGGTTTTCTGCAATAATAATCAACTCACTGTATTATCCTGCTTATTACATTTTTCATATGATTTTATTGAGTTAAAAATAAGTTTATTACTGCTCTGAATGAAAATAATTGCATTTGTTCGTATGGACACAGAACTGTTTGCAATGATCTGTTAAATGGCAACAGTCTGCTATCAAGACTTTTTAAAAGATATTTTCTTTATCATAACATTCCCAAAATGTTGACATAATGATTATTGGGGGTCATGTGGACAATACCAACTGCTTGTTCGCCACTGAATTCCTTTCACTAGCTTACTGGACTGCTTCAATATCACACAGCATGTTAAAGGGTGCACCCACACCAAAGGCCACACACTGGACCTTGTGAACTCCATTGGCACAATCCCTTCCCATCTTCAGTGCTTGGACCTTGCTCTGTCTGACCACCATGCAATCCTCTTCACTGTTCTTGTCTCCCTGCCCTGGCAGCTCACAAAATGGACCATCACATACAGGAACATCAAGACAGTGAGTACACCAGCCCTAACCAATTTCATAACAACCCACCTGGCCTCTGCCCATTCCAACACCCTTTTTGATGGGCTGGCTGCTCACTGCCACTCCGCCTTATCCTGCTTGACTCTCTTGCCCCCCTCAAAATCAGGACTGTCTTCTATACCCATCTTGCCCCCTGGTTCACCACTGAACTCCACCCCTTGAAGGCCACTGGCGCTAACTGGAGAGGTTCTTTAAAAAATCTGGCCTCACTGTCAACCTTGAGGCCTATGGATGTGAGGTCCTATAAAGAAGCTCTCTCCCAGGCCAAAACACACCACTACTCCACTCACATTTGCAACCAGCAAAACCAACCCAGAATGCTGTTTTCCACTATCAACCGGCTACTTCGCCCCCTAATAATAATAATTGTTGTTGTTGATATTATTATATTATTAATTTCTATACTGTTCCCCTTGATGTTCAATTCAAGTTATAATAATAATAATAATAATAATAATAATAATAATTGTTGTAGTTATTAATATATTATTAATTTCTATACTGTTCCCCTTGATGTTCCTGTTTGGTTGAAATTTGGGTAACTAGTATTGTTCATGTGTAAACTAGCTAAGCTGTGTAAGCTAGCCTAAGCCACGGGGAATTACTTCCCTGTCTCCTTGTTTTGGCTTCTGTCAGGACACGTGAAGCTAAAGCTAGTGTAACAGACTGTTTTGTATTTGCTATTTATGTTTGAGAATGAGGAGCGGTGTCCAGGGGCGGACTGGCCACCGGGAGTACCGTGAGTTTTCCCGGTGGGCCGGTGGGTCAGCGGGCCGGCCCGGTACGGAGTGGTTACATTCACATTTTTCTACTGTCTATGAGCGAGAGGAGTGACTAATTAATGCAAGTGACAAGCATTAATTCTCAGTCCGAACACGGCCAAAAAAAAAATAAAAAAGAAGACGCTCGAGGCCCAGCCCGGCCTGTCCGTCGAGTTGGGCCGTCCATGCTCACTTATTAGGAGCCCAAAAGAACAGCCAGGCAGCCCACCCTGCTGAAAAAAGTCAGAGAAACCATTAGGCATATTCTATTGGTTTCTAATGGTTCCTACTGGTTTTGTAATGGTTTCTAATGGCTACTTATGTTTTCCTAATGGTTCAGTTTGTTTTTCTAATGGGATTCTATTATCTCCTACACAAATACACAGGACTTTAACTGGTCCCTACTAATGATTCCTACGGGAGTCTAATGGTTCCTACAGGAGTCTAATGGTTCCTATAGGTGTTTCTATACCAGTCTAATAGTCACTATACAGTGGTCACTACAGGGTGTAGTGGTCTCTAATGGTTCCTAATGTGATGGAGGAACACAGATGTTATAGCCTTCTTTGGCAATCACATCTGTGTGATTTCTAGTGGGTCCTTGTGTAGGGTATATAGTATGTTTGTAGATTGCAGTGTTCAGTGATTTCATTAAATACATCCCAGCCAACACGTCCAAGTGGGGCCCACATGGGATTTACTTGGGTTACATGGGCTTTAACTGGGCATGGGCTCAAAGTGGGCCGAAAATGAAAAAACGGCGTTTTTCTGTAGGAGAACAGAGTGGAGACTAGCAGACTCACAAGCTGTTGCTGTTGAGTCACATTATTAAGATTCTCGCCTGAACATTTTTTCAGGCGAGAAAGAAACCATGTAGATTCCCCATATGCGGTTAGCTTATACAAATAACGCCTGTTTGTAAATCTGCTGCGACGTTTTCGGACATGTGAAAAGCCGTGACCGGCCTTCGGGTTGACAAGTGACCGGTTAATGGATGCGCGTTGTCATGGCAACGGCAGAAACAACTGCGCTGGCTGTCCAACATGGCGGAGTCTGAAGCGTAAATAACATCATAAACTTACCCATCTCCAAATAAACATTCCATAAACATCATCATTTCATTTCCTATATTGTTTCCCCCGTCTTCTGTCTATATCTAAAAACCCAAGTTAATAACAAACTGACACCATTGTGGCTTAGATCATTTAATTAATTACTGAGAAGTGAATAGCCTATGTGCACGGAACATTTCTAATGCTATTTATTTATTCTTAACACAACATCAGTGTTGTTTTGAGCACACTGTTCATTGATCATCAGTGTCATAAAGCAACTGCATTGGGAACACTTAACACTCGCTCCTAAATATACTAATCTTGTGCCGCTATGACTTTTAATGATAAAATAGCAAAGACCGCTTTGAGTAGCTTGATCTTCATTTCTGATCCATCACCTGATAAGTTCACCTTGACAAAGTGCCTCGAATTAGACAGTAACGAGCCTCACTCTTATGCTCTTTCTGGATGTCACTTACAGAGAGTTTGAAAAACAAAATTACCTCACCAAAGACATAACAAGGAAAGATGCGGAAAAAACAGTGCCAAAATGGCTGATTGGTGCCAGGGACAGGGGATGCAACCGTGCCATTAGAGCACATGGAGGAGAGCAAAACCGGTAAGTCACAAAAATGCAAGATATAAATGACAGACACAGTGCTCAGTGCTTTTTCTACACTCTTTAATTTTATAGTGTTTGCTGTGTTCATGATCATGATGTGAATTTTGGCATCAAAACAAATACAGCACTTAAAGGTTTAAAAATATAAAAATTAAGGAATATTTTTTATTTATAGCTAGGAATCATGTTTGCTGTAAGAATGATCACCCAGTGTTTCCCACAGGATTTTTGGAGACTATGGCGGGGGGTCCGAACCTTCTAGGGGGGTCCGGGGTTTGCTTTGTTTTTGTATTTTGTATTTGATTTAAAGGCATCAATCTGGTGAATTCTGAGAGCCAAGTTATGATGGCAGAATATGCCAGCTGTGTTTACAAAGTTTGAATGAACGAGACAGACGCAAAGTAAACGGAGGCTGCGCATTGACCCTTTTGCCCATGTCTGCAGGGACGCATGATGGAGTCAAACGGATCATGTACATAATTAACCACAAAACAAGCAAATACTTCATCTTAATGACATATAATACTCATTATGCTTCAACTGAATCCTCTAAGCAAATGACCATGTTGAATTGAAATTAGTTTATCACGTTAAATGTCCGAAATTGTATGAAATTGCTCCAATGCCTTAAACCAATCTGTGCATAATCACACAGCCTGGTATGGTAGTTGAATGCCTCTGGGACAGACCCATTTATGGCAACCCACTGGATCCGTCGCGTGCGCGAGCTGGCCGAGGTGCGGGTGCTAGAGCTAATCGCAGCCATTCAAGTCAATATAAGCTGCTCCACCAGAAGCGCCGCAGCCCTCCAAGCCGCAGCCTAGAAGCGGCTTGGCGCTCCACTCCGCTAAAAATATGGGCCGGGTCTATTTTTGACGGCGCTCCAGCCAGTGCACTACAGAGTGTTGTTCATTTACCAGAGGCATTTTATATCTGGCCGATTTTTGGAGACTATGGCGGGGGAAATTAAACTATGGCGGGCCGCCATAGTCTCATCAATGTATGGGAAACACTGGATCACCCCAACCCCTTCTTGTGCCGCTTTGATTTTTAATGATAAAATAGCAAAGACCGCTTTGAGTAGCTTGGTCTTCATTTCTGATCCATCACCTAATAAGTTCACCTTGACAAAGTGCCTCGAATTAGACAATAACGAGCCTCACTCTTATGCTCTTTCTGGATGTCACTTACAGAGAGTTTGAAAAAAAAAAATTCCCTCACCAAAGACAGAGCCTCTCATTCACCAATTCACAAAAACACACTCACACAGCAATGGCGGGAGCTGCCATGCAAGGTGCTAACCTGCGTTACCATCTGGGCCACAGTCACCCCAAACTGATGTGTTGTGGGCTGCAGTGCACCTTTGCTACCTTTGCTTTGGTTCGTAATTTGATTTGATTTTATTTGGATCTCTTTTAGCCATTGGCTAATCTTCCAAGAGTCCACATCAAGATTAAAAACAATTAAACATACAGTAATCATAACACTTAAACATATAATCATATACATATATAGATTCACTCACTCACGCGCGCACACACACACACACACACACACACACACACACTCACTCAGCCAAAATACATTAGCACAATTTGAGTACCATATATGTCTACATATATACACACATTCATTCAAACAAATGCATGTATGAAATCAAATATTCATGTGAATGAGATATTCATTCACAGAAATACCACTACTATGCAAACCTACTTGCAATATAATATTGTGATAATAACAACATGTAAAATACAAATACAAATCCTACAGTCAACAATCCAACTGCCAAACCGCTCCTGAGTAATTATTGTAATGAATTCCATAATTTAATGGTTCTGAAAATGAAAGTCCGCCTTCCCATTTCAGTTTTTATTTTTGGTAATACATAATGATTTTTATCTCTTATTCTAACGTTGACTTGATGTTTTTCACGCACTAATAACAACTTGTCCTTGATACTCACTGGCTTGCTAAACTTTTGAATCTTTGAAATTAGTGCAATAGAATGTTGTCTCACATGCTCTACTACCAGACTGTCCTCCACTGAAAAACGACCAAGCAGGTCGTTTGTGCAGGCAGCTTTTCACGACCTATACGGGCGTTTTGAATTAACGCGACCTCTAGCGGTGTAGTAAGTAATAACAACCTGGCGTGCCAGGGGTGGCTCGTCATCACATGACCTTTGACCTCGCTAACCAATCAAAATGCAATAAACAAAGCGAGGGGGGCGTAACCCATTCAGTTGGCGAAATATCATTGACCTGGTAAGTTTACCAGCAGGTTTTGTATATTTAATTTTATTCATTTATGTTTTTAATTGATCATGTTGATTGTCTGCAATTCATGAATAGTTTGCCTAACGTTACGCTAGTTTGTTTTGGCTTTTTAGTCACAAATCGGCCGAGTAATGCATTGACAGCATTTGATTTTACATGTCAGCTAGCGTTAGCCGCGAACGTTAGCGTTAGCTTGCCTGCCTGCTAATTAGTTAGTTGACGGTTTTTCTAAAGCTCTTGCAGGACCCCTGCATCTGACCCTTAAAGCAGAGACTGTTGTCTGTATTGTCCACGCTGGTAGCCATAAGGAAAAAGTGTCGAGGCTGAGACATGACAGAAATTAACTTAATAATATGATAAATACTTTTCTCAGACCTTGTGTTATGTTGTAATTTCTGTCATATTGCCTCTAAAATAGCCTTTCCAGTATGTATCCTACATTTCGGGAACCCTTTGAGTCATATTTTTAATAGGGAACAGGTAATCGTTAACTAAGTTTAAAAACAACTTTTAAAGTTGACCTAAATTATCAAGCCGTCACTCATAGTGATGAATTAAGGAATGAAGGAATGAATGAAGATGCTAAATAAACATTGCAGACGCTACATTAGTTAGCTAGACTTGATCCCTGTTCTTAATCAGACAAAGATTTTAGCCATATTAAACATGCAGGATCCACATAAGTGATTTCAGACAGGTAGAAAAAGTCAGGGTCAGTCCTGTTATTTTAATTGGATCATTCTTTACCCTGCTTAATAAATGTTAATTTCTGTGGCTGTAAGTAAAGAATGTAGTTGCACAACTAATGTCAGCTTGTCTTGTTACAGGTCTTTGTCCATCCCAACACCTCTTCATTCTTCGGATCTTTTAAAATCAATCAAACCAAAGGCACTTTTCAGTGCCATTTTCCTGATTCTTTCTCTTGTATACTCTTATTTGTCTGGCTTTTGCTTCTTCCCACGCTTTGTTTGTCAAGCCTCTCGTCTTCTGTCCTTTTTTCTTTGCTCCTCCTCTTCTGTCCTTTTGTCTTTGCATTTACTTTTATCCTTTTCTTCTCGTATTTTATTTTCTCAAATTAATATGTCTGAGGCTCACAAAGAATTTATGGAGTGGCTGGAGATAGGGAAATCCCAGGCAGATGAGTTGGAAGCTAAAAAGGTTACATTTTCTTACATTATCTCTCTATTATGACATTTTCATATAATTATTAGGAAACACTTTTGCATAGCCCTGAAAAGGATTTGTATGCCCCAGTATGGGCAAATTCATCCTCTTAGTTCTCTATTTTCAGCCTCCACAGAAGAGGAAGCAGAAGGGGACAGTAGGCTCCAATGTTTCCTGGAGGAAGAGGGATATGGAGGGGCAGATGTTTCCCAAGCATGTCAGGAAAAGTCGATTACGGTTATAATGTTTCACAAGTTTTAATTCTATTGACAGATAGTAATGTTTTCTACATAATTATATTTTATGTCTGCAGTGAAAGCCTCTAGCACAAAGGAGTTGCAAGAGTTGGAGCAGTGGCAGCCAGATGAAATTCTGCAGGAAGTCCCAAGTCTTGGTAATTATATTGAATTATGGAAGCTTTAATGAGGCAGACCTTTTCCTTTTACATTTAAAAAGCTCAAATATAGGCAAATAACTATATTATTTAGTGGTCTTGTTGATGGTGCAAATGCAGATGCATTAAAATACAATGGTGTCATTGTCTGTTACAATTGTTTTTTTTTTGTTTGTGTTTATAATATTTTAGATCAACATCTCCAGAAATTGAAGACACTTCTTAGTACTGTCATTGCCCCAGCATCGGCAGAAGTGGAGGAGGCCTCCACCATTTCAGCGTGGACCAGGAGGCAGGTTCTGTCGGGACAGAAATTTAGGGCTGCACTTCCAGACCTGGTCAATTCCACCCTGGCTGCAGAAATGGTGACCAGGAACATATGTGACCACTGCAGCAGCAGGGATGCAGTGATCAGATGCCTGGACTGTGTTCCCTGTGGAACTTCATTCGTTTGTGGAACGTGTGATGAAGTGGTGCACAAGAGGCAGGTGTTCCACAACAGGGAAGCCACGTTCGAGGGTTTTTACAAACCCATTGCACCCACCACCATAGTGGTGCTGGATGAGCATGGCCAGTATCAACTTGGTGAACAAGGTGTGTTCAAAAAAATTCAATAGATGTGTCCTCATCATGTTACCATAATGTGCACTACATTTTCAATTTCATTGTAAGCCGCATGTGTAGTTTGCTGTAACTGTATTTTTTTTGTTTTGTTTTGGGTTTTTTTTGTAACTGTGTCTTCAGTGTTTACACAAGTGAATAACTCATAATGCTTTATAATATTTTTTAACTGCAGTGTGCCTTCTGCCAATCCCACCCCCAAAACAAATTTGCTCCTGCGGTCCAAGCACAAACGTGACCATCACCCCAGGAAAGCAGACTGTTGTGGTGACCATCAATGGTATGTTGTTGTTGGTAATTTTTTGTATGACACCATAAAGTGACACATTAGATCAAGAGATAAATGGCTTACTGCTATACAATTTTTCTGTAGTGAACAAATATTTGTCAAATAGTAAAATTATTTCTGTTTTTCAGGAACATACAACCTGTGCCTGCCTGCTGCTTCCTGTCGCGTTTGTTCAGGCAAATGGACCCCAGGCACAAATGACTTGCTGAGATACAGATACTGGCCTGCAACCTCCAGCTGCCAAATGATGTTTACATTTGATGTGTTGACATCATTTCAGCAGATGAAGCTGGCCAGTCCAGCGCTATCCCAGCAAGCATTCCTGAAAATGCTGGAGCACAGATCCCTTTCAACAGGACGGGTAAGAACTGTCTTTTCATTAGCAAGACTTTTGAATTTCAAATTTCAAAATCTTGAAATTGTTAACCAATATAATGACATCTTTGTTGTCAGATTGGTGGCATTTGCGACACGTTCCACCGGGCATGTCGAGAATTCTCTTTCTGTCAATTTAAAAAAGATGATCTGTGCCAGGGGGAACCATTCAAGTGCCCAGCATGCACGCCAGACATGCTGGCTATTTCAGTAGATGGTAACCGCAAGCATTACCGCTACAACAAGTCAAAAGGGCCAGTTTACTGATTTTCTCATTTTTGTTACAGATATATTAACTATGCTGAATGTCATCCTTGTTACATTTAATCACACGCTGTTTAGTGTATACTGCAAAACACATGGAAAGACATAGAAAACATACAGGGAGGTCCCATATCCCCCTTAAACATACAATATATATCAAGTATTTCTAAGGAGTATTTTCAAGTTAATGCTGATGTTTTTATATCACCTACATAAGCAGACAAGACTATTAGGAAAACAATGGCTGCTCTTAGTCTTTATTTTGAGTGAAATGTTGACAGCTTTTACTTTCTCAACATAATTAATATTATTGGGAAGCCAAATCTGTCAGCTGTCAGCTTACATGGAAACAAGGTGTATACACACCACTAAGGCAAAGTTTGCTGTGCTTCACCATCCTCATACTAAAGCTACTAATTTTACAAGGAGACATTTTGTAATTGCTATCCATCCTGCAAACATCCTGCAAAAATATTGTCAGTTGAAATTGTCAAAGTTACCTTTTCTTTATCAGGTTGTCAAATGTGTTATAGGCCAGACATTACTACAGTTGCATTGACATAGTCCATTTCATAAAATTTTAAGTTATTACACAAAATAATGTAAAATAACAGCAGTACTGTACCTATGACATAATGGCTGTTACTCTTGACACAGCATCCTTAAAAGAAGTAATGCAGAAAGACTTAAATGTGTAGCTCATGTATTAATAATTGATAGCATATGCAAACTGTTCAATTGAAATTTAGCGAACAAAATAATGTTTGTGTGAATATGTTGTCTTCTCATTCAACAGGACAGATGAACCATCTCTTTTGAGGGGCTGTTCATGGCAGAAGACACCAGAGTCTCTGCTTTTGTTGACCAACTCAAAAGCCACATGGTGAGTGAAGGGATTTAGTCAACCTGCTAATCTTCATGATTTTTTTTCTTAACCAAGGGCAACATGTAATTTATTGTATCTACTTTCAGAGGTCTGGTCATGATGGCTGTGGCCCAGCCACATTCACTGCGGGGAGAGAGGCTTCAACGAAGTCAAGGGCCAAGGTGGATGAGGAGGGTCTTGAAATAGCTATGTGCAGACACGGCATCTTGTTGCAAGGCTTGAGTCACTACCGTGGTGAAATCTATGCCTATCCAATGTACCTGCAGAAGGAGCTGGCTCAAGCTGCAAATGTAACATTCTTTTGTATGGACATTGCTTGCAGGTATGACGTCGTTGCTGTATTTTTCACAGATGTTGTAGGCTGCATTAAATCATTATTTTTATTCAATAGTGGGGGTGCAACACTACAACTGGATATTAAATCATCTGTTTTAGGTATTTTAAATGTTATATGTAGGGCTGTCAATGTTAACGCATGCAATTAATCCAGAGACTTTAATGTGTTAATTATTTTTTAACGCAAGTTAATCACATGAGCAGAGATATACAGACTTGTCATCCAACTTTTCCTGACAGTGATAGACTGACAGTAGACAGACTGACAGCATCAGACAGACAGAAAGCTGTGGTCCAGTCAGTCTTCAGCAGCCTTCAGTCTGTTCACTAACTTCTATCTCCAGTAGAGTCACGTTACCTTCACTGTCTGTTGGATGACACAGCTCCGTCACCTCTGGCTGCTGCTGCAGCTGCAGGACAGGTCATCTGCTCAGAGCAGCCTCCTGAAGTGACCTCAACCATTGTAGCAAGTTCCATTAGTTAACAATAGTAAGCAGATGATGAAATCCTTGTTAAAATCCACAGGATATCAGTTAATTGGCTAACTAAACGATGTGCCATGACGTTATACATATGTTCCAAGTCAGTTCAGAGAAATGACTTTTAGGCGATGGTAAACAAAAAAGTCATCATGGTGTGTTCAAATGCAAATTCTAGAAACAGAAAATGCAGGTACACAAAAATAATGTAGGCTAGCTGTGTATGTGCCCATTAATAATGAAATTAAAGCGAATACTTAAAGTAATGCAAAAGTGTTTTTTCTAATAGTAATAATGACTTTTACATGCAGTAATTGATAAAGTAATTCAATATGTTTTTAGTGAAGTAACTAGTACTTAGCATGAATTTGCTGTGTTTTAAAAATGAGATTAATCATGATTAATCACAGCCTAAAACTGTGATTAATGAGATTAAATGTTTTAATTGATTGACAGCACTAGTTGTATGTGATCCCTTTTACACTAAATCTCCAGCAGATATTCAGGCACCATCAACCTTTATTTGATGTCTAAAACTAAGCAATTTACCTATTACAGGTATTGGCCATATTTACACCGGATGGCAGAGAAGGTCCCCGAGCTCGAGCAATTAACAGAGATGAAGCCTCTTCTCTCAGTGATGCATGCTAAAGCTCACACTGGCAAATGTGAGGTACAGTGTGCCAGTTCAATATTTCTATGTTCAAGATGTATGTTTTGAACATAAGCACATGATTTTCTTTTTTTTTTTAGCATTCTCTTTGGTTCCTCAAATATGGATATAACAGGAAAAAGTATTCCACATTCCTGAAAACACTGAGTACATTATATGCAACTATATTTTATATGTGTAAATAATATTGTATGTGGTTAAACTTGGTAAATAAAGTGTTACAAAGGTAACAAAAACATCAGCCTCGCAAGACCCACAAAGTATGTAGAATATACCTTTAGATACTGTTTATCTATGATTCAATAATATTTGGTGAAAAAAGGTTAAAGGTTTAACTAAAATCAGCTGTAATAGACTTGCTTTGTGGAAACTAGCTTTATTCTGTTGCTGTACATTTCAGAGTTTACTTGATTTACTAACAATAACAAAATGAATTATGGATGCATGTTATAGAAAATATTATTTAAATGTGAAATGTGTTCATCTTATTGTTTATGTTGTGGAGCAGGTTAAGTGGGGTGGCAGAAGCCAAGAAGGTGCTGGAAATACCATTGGCGAGGAGGTGGAACAAGTTAATAGTTTCCTCTCAAGGGCTGCTCTGACCACAAAGTACATGACCAAGTCAGGTTGGTACAGAAACCTCTGCCTGCTTTGGAATGGTACCAAAATGTCAAATTGTTTTAAATGTGCATCTATCCATTTTTTCCAGGCAGAGCAGATATGATCACAGTGCTTGCCATGGAATGGAACAACAGGAAAGTGGAGGGTCTTGACAAGACATTGGCAAAGAGATATGCCAAAGTAAGTCTACACTGTAAACATTTATAACATTGGTTGGTTCTTGTGGTTTAGAATACCAGCACTAGACACATGTTGGTTAATGAAAAGTAGTGAGAAAACTTTAGAAAATCCAAAAGATTCCAAAGATAAATGTCATTGCTTTGTTAGACAGTAAATTTCTTACTTTGTTTCTTTTTTTCACTAAATACACTCTCTATCTCTTAGCATTTTCCTTTGGCGTTAATGTTGTGTTTATAACTCAATAGGTCGTGTTCTCTCGTGGTCTTGAAGAAAGAACGCTCATTGCCATATCATGTCTCAGTGGTAAGAGGAAAAGTATATAAGCAGGAAAACAGGCTTTGATGCAACAGCAGTGCTCTCAATTGAATGTTTGTCTGTTCATTCTTGCATTAAACCAGTTTCTATAACATCCCCCCAAAACATACACACACCTTATTTGCAACTGCCATCAGCACCAGGGCCTCTAAGTAAGGACAGTGGCATGGGAATATAATGACTATTCTGTTTCGATCAGGCAGAGGCAGATGTGCTTTTTTTGTTCAGTAATACGACTTCAATATTTGTGAGAAACCTCCTTTTAGGTGTCATTACACTATACAATTGGTGTTTTCTTCAGACTGACTCTTAAAGGCAAGTAAGCTGAGACTGACAGTTTGAATTTATTGTTTGGTTCTTATTATTTTTGTTGATACTGTCAAGTACATTAGCCACCTTTAATGGCAGTAGGGTGGGCAGGAAAAGCACTCATGTCAATTCAGAAATGTTTTATCACTAAAATTTTGTCCCATAGCTTCTTACAAATATATAGCTATACAGACTTTCCAATTTTAACGTGTTATGAGATTACACCTTTCGGCTTAATTATGGATATTTGTTCTTCATTGTAAATAGACTACACAGAGAGCAGAAATGGAGGCAGCCAGTCTCGAGACTCTGAAGCAGGAGCTCAGTATTTCCCAAGAGGACATGGAGCAGTGGGTTTGAGACGTTGAGCAATGGGCAGCTACTGGTATGTTATATCATTCTCTTTGAGAAAATCTTTTACTTCTTTTATATATAATATCCTATACATTTTACAGTGTGACTATGTTAACACTGATCTTGTTTGCAGCTGTTGTATCCAAATCGAAAGATTGGGTAGTCTTGGCTCACTTACAGGTGGACCCTAGAGCAGTTCATCTGGGGCGGCACTTAACCCTGGATATAGTGACGTCTGCAAAATAGTGTGAGGAACTTGATTTGCATGCATGCATTTGCATGACTCCTGGCAAGAAAATGGTTAAATCCTTTTTTAAAGAAAAGGTAACAGTTACCTTACAGATAGCAAATGGAAGCTGGGCGATGAGCAGCCAATGACAGTTTGATCTTAACAGACTGTATGTGTTAAGTTGGACTACATGATGCAGGATGTCAGTCCCTAATCGATCAACTAGTTACCTGACAGTTTGGCATACTGAAAAGCACCCATGATCTTACACAAATTATACTTCACTGAGTCCTCTCTAGTCATGTGGCAAGAAAATTGTTCTCTCTCAACCATCATGGATCTCCCAGACCCTTAAATGCACATCGATTAGCAAAGACAGTGGATGCTGCTCGAGATAACTGTACCCAAAAAAAATACTGATGTATCATCTGTGGACATTCTTTTTACTAGACAGCAACACCCAAACAATCACACATTTTAATTTAATGATCAGCCAGTCTGGCAGGGGAATAAATGGATGGGTTGTGCTGTAATACATGACAGAAGTAACTGTGGAACAGGAATGATGGCATCAATGTTCATATTTATCCATAACATACCACTTTTGCCATTTAATTTTCTCTTTAAGCTAAAAGTCTTCTCATTCTTTACCATTTATCGTCATTCTCAGTCCTTTTTTTAATGTAAGAGCTGGCACAGCTTCCCTCTGGATATGTGATGAGCTGTGTGAGAAGAAGTATAGATGAGATACACTATAGATGCCATCACCATGTGTCTGTGTGATAAATCCAACCAGGATAGATCATACAGTATAATTTCAAAGTGATGTGGAATCACACACAGCAGGGAGTTTTTTTTTTTGTTTGTTTGTTTTTTTTTTGTTCTTTTCCCCCAATGGACATACATACACATTGTGCCACAGTTTTGTGGTGCATTAATGCATGCAATCCATTGAAAAGCATGCAGTGTTTATTCCATCATGAGTCAAAACAACTAATATACAACAATTTATGGTACACTTAATGGTACACTTTGTGTGTTTTTGTTTTTCTAGAGAGACACGGAGATCATAGCAGCCTGGAAGAACTCCAGAGAGAAATCGATGAGATCATCTATTCACTCCGAAGAAAAAAGCATGATCTCTATCGACAAAATGGTATTTGATATTATGTCACATAACTACTTTTTTTAATTTATTTTTTTAATTTTTATTGTCTTTCCTAAAAAAATAACTTTTTCACCTCATAGACAGCAACCAGACAAGGCAACGCAAACGGAGGAGACTGAGTGAACTCAGGAGGAAACTGAGAGAGCGGATAATGCACTACAACAGTGTTGCTGCCCACGGGGAGAAAATTGCATTGGAAGAAGTATGCAGTCTCTCCGAGGATGCAATTCTGCCTTGGGAAGCACAAGGTGATGGTAAGCAAAGTGCTGTATGCTTTAGAAATTCTGAATTTTTGGATTCTTAACATATATCATCAGTATATATCATTGAATCATCATTTTAATAACTTGCTGTGAACAGAGGTTTGCCATGCAGTGCAAAAGATAGACACGACATTGTAATTTGTATGATCTTGTCATAGGAAGTCTTAACTATAATGTCAAATATACAGTATGTTACTATAACATACACTTGCTTAACCATTGACCTTCACTACGTTTTCATGGGAGCAGCACTGGCAGGATATGATACTCAATGAAATACCTTCCTGATCTGTTATTTTTAGTTATTATTATTTGTTATTACTTATTTGTACTCTCACTGATTATTTGAAATTATTATTGCCACATGTCACATGCCTGTGACATGTGGCACACTAAGCTGAACAGTTAGAATAGATACAAGCAACCTTCATTTTGTCAACAAGTGCTTGTTGAACATATGTTAGCAGTTATTGTTAATACTGTTAACTTGCAAAGCTTTTATTGCATTTGCTGTAACCAGCTTTTAGTTACTATCAAAGTAATACATCTTTGTGGGGCATTTCATACATCATCTGACTCTACTTCTTTACAAAAATCAAGGAAACTACGGAATATGGGGAAAAAATACTAATTTGAGACTAATACAGATACAGCCATAATCAAACACAAGCTCATCAGTTTGGCTGATATTGATTTCACGTGTTGATGTGATGAAGCTCTTTAACAGTCCTGTGTTCTGTTAAAAACACAATTTATCATGTGTTTCCATTTGTTCCATCTCTCTGCCTCTCTCTGTACTACACTAGCCACATGCATGTTTTCACTCTCCACATTCATAAAGTTATTCTTTTGCCTTTTTCTATTTTGCTTGCCAAACAGCTCCATCCTTAGTTTTCTTCTCCTGATAAAACCAACATCTCTTCTCCACACATGTCCAAACCATCTGAGTCATCCCACTCTCACTTTTGGACATCAGGAACTTTTTCAAAGCTCTTTAGAACTGTTGGAACCGTCCTGCTCCAGAGTAGGTACTCGTCCAACACAAGAGGAACTTTGAGTGACCAAAGTGCACAGTGATTGGTCAGTTCTTACGTCTGCGCCCCCAAAAAGAGAGGCTTAATTATTTTATATATGCACTAGGCTCGCCACAATAGTCAGTGCTCCCAGTGTTAGATGGTAGTGGGGCAAACAATGATTACATAACTTGCTTACTCCATCCACTGTCATTTCACTTCTCTAAAAAATCAGTGCTGTCAGATGGTGGACGCTACAGTCACCAGCCTACTGTAGACATCTAATGTAAACCTACTTTGAGCAGCAGCAGCGTCAAGACTGATCAACCATCTTGTAATCCTTTCCTTTAAGTCTTGAAGATACCCTTCTTTTAGCCAGTCACAGGACATAGAGCATCAAGCTTGGTGAGACACCCAGTGAACAACACTGTGCTAGACATGTAGTTGAATGTTTCAGTGTTTTAATTTTGCCACATCTCATTCTTTTTTTCAAAAGTGGTGAGTCTTCGCTTGAAGAGGCGAGTGTTTGACCAAGTCATGCTGGTCAGGCGTATGGAAGAGGAGAAAATAATCATCGTCAAGGAAATGACCCAACACTGCCAATATCTGAGAAAGGCATTGGACAACATGGACAGCCTCCTTCGTCAGACTAAAGAGGACATTCAGAACCACAGTATGTATCCCTGAACACTTTTTTGTTAAAGAAATGAGCAATTCCTTTTGACAACAGCCAAATATCCAGTAAAGTGATGCCATTAAGCATGACAATGTACGTGTTCTGTAGTGATTGCATTTATTTCTCAAATCCAGAAACATGTTTTGCACCAACATTTACATCCTCTAGAGTTAGACAATTTAACTCTTTTACATGAAACAACTAAAATTGGCATGAAAAGCTGCCTATTTGACAGTCTAATCTTTATTCATTCTTTACTGTAGCATCACTGGGAGAGCTGTCAGAGGAGGGACACCATGGCCTGTACTGCTGTCTTTTACACAAGAGGCACATTTTGCAGCAAAAACTGAGCACAGTCACCTGCACCTATGCCCATGTTGACACACACTCCTCTGTCATCTTTGAGGAAGACGTGGAGGATTGTGAAGAGGAAAGTGAGCAGGAGGACAGTACTCCTGAGGTTTCAGATGACGAGTTATAGAGACTGCACTGTAGTAGTACAAGACTTTACATTACAAGGGAACTGAGGAAATGCACAAGCAGGTGATGATGGAGTGTTGTAGTACATACCTGTAAAATTTAAGCAGCAGCATTTTGAGTGTTGAAAATGAAGAGATAACATATTTTTGTAGGTCAACCCAGATGTGTTAGTGGTAGACCTTGCTTCAGGCAGTTAAATGAAAACCAATTTAAAAAAGAAAACCTCTAATCTATATCCCATTGTCTGAGGCACATGGTGCAAGTGCATGTAGGGTGTGATGAGTGTGTTTTGGGTGTAACATAAATTAAACTAGAGTGTCATCTCTCATTCCCTTTAAGAGCCAGGTGCATGAGGGGTGGGCATATTGCTTTTGCCATATGCTATCAAACATATTGCCTGTGAATTAGCCGCACTTGTCTTGAGGACAAGCGTGGTCTGTGTCTGTTGAACCCTCTGCCCCGTGCCCCCACTGTGTCCCACTCAGCCATCCAATCAACAACTGTGTTTGACTGCATGTATTGGCATGCACCAACATTTAAATGAGGAGGACAAATGTGTGTAAAGTGATGTGTAGCTGGATCAGGCTTGACAGGTTATAAAAAATGATCATTACGTTTAGCACCCAATGTGATTGAATGGTTGTGGATTTAAACCATCTTTGATGAGGAAAATACTGATGTCATCACCTGCCACAATCTTACAGCAGTTTTTTGTATTTTTTTGTTTTTCTTTAGGATTCTTGAAATTACAAAATTTAGTGCAGTAAACGCTCCCAGTTGACACAGAGAAAGTTTTGAGAGTGTCTAACCCCCTGTTGCTCATCAGCACTCATTCAGTGTAGACATCATAGACTGCGACCATCCCAATTGTAAGATAGAAGTTTGTATTGTCGAAACGAGTCATAAAAGTTGGATTTATGAAGTCCAAACTACTTTTGAGCAGATCCTTGTCCATTATGCAGCTTACAAATTGTGAAGGTTTTAGCCCTGAGGGCACATAACATACAAAATACACTTAACGTGAAGTGTAAAGTATTTACAGATATGTTTCTGAAATGCTTGCCATTTTACATTTCCACACCACTACACCTGAAAGACAGATATACAATATTCCAATGTTTATAGTGTATTTGCAATGTCTGAAGCGTGATATCAATGACTAATCTTGACATTAAAAAGATTTCCAACTCAGGAGTGCTGTGTCATGTGTATTATTGTATTATTGTAATGCTGTCACTGATATAATACTGATATTTAATTACAATTGATTCATTAATTATTATTTCACTTCATTAAGGTATTCCACCAGGTTTATGGGGTTTTCAGCAAATGTATTTGTTTTGTCTTTTGTAAGGGAGGGTGGGGGTTAATTCAACAAGGTAAACATGATTTTTATTTTTGTATTGAGATAGACAAGACAGACGTTCAGGAATAAGAGAAAGGTGGGGACTCGTTCCGTACATTCTATGGGTTGTCTGCCGTGGATAGGCTGCGTTCCATTTCATGCACGCGCCTTTTTGCAGTAACGTGAAATCAAACTCATGTAAGCACACGATGTATAAAGGTAAATGTACAACAATCAAAACAATTATTATACATGCTTGTAATGCATCTTTCGGCTGCAATTATTATTGGATTTATTGGGCAGAAACATCTTTTTGCGACCCTACTTTGATAACCAGACGTATGTCTGGGATTTGCATAAAATAAAGCCGCATGATACAGCTTCAAAAGTATCAGAAATTTACCAACTTTATTGACTTAAATTCATACTGATCGCGTTAATTAAGTCAAATCAACATTTCGGCTATACTATATTTTAGAAATATCGCACAGATAAGTCTCTATGACACTATTTATCAGCCTAGTCTGGAAACCGGAAACAGACAGTGCCGCCATTTTTTGTCATGCATCGTAAGAAAACTATTAAAAAACACAAGCAATTCAGCCTCATTTCTCTTTTGGTTGGCATAGTTTATACGTATTCAATGTAATGGAAAATTCGGCTTTAGTAGATTTTTTATTTATTCATTGGATTATCCAAACGTAACCCTATTTTGCAACCCTGATTGCCAACAGGAAGAACTCCATATGCGGCCCTGCTTATAACTACTGCCGATCCAAAAATCTCTTAAAAACACGAACATCTTCACTATTTTTTTTCATGCCTTATCTAACTTCAGTATAGTTAGCAGTTCGGCTATACTACACATTTGATTTATTCATTGATTAGATCTAATCCTAACCCTAATTTCCAATCTTTTATTTTTGCCGGAAAACTACAAATATGGCGTCACTACAATTTCCTGCAGTGAAAATGATAACGATTATCTGTGGCTTCATTCGCATTTGCTTGAAGGTAAAATGTTACCAATGCACTTTCAGTTAAAGGAGACACACATTCAGGCTTATAATTGACTACCTGCAAACAATCATAAGTCTTAATGAAGGAACACAGCCAACAACAGGTGTATTTGATTTTCAGACCTTCCACTTTAATATCTGACCACTCAGATAATTAACTTTACAAACTTTTTATATATATAATATATATAACTGTATAAACAAGTAAACCCTACCCCATTCCCCAAAAACAAACAAACAACAACAACAACAACAACAAAAAAGGAACTTTGTACAAAAGTGTGCACGGTTTTCTCATAACAAATCACTTCTTTGCAAAACTCTAAACAAAAGCAGTGGTTTAGTCATTCATTTAATATAAGCATAGTACTTAAAAATGAAACAATTTAAACAATTATGTAGAACTCAGGTTATAAACAAACATTAAAATCATAATATAATAACAAAATCAATGAGCAACAAACAAAACATGCGCAACAGACAATTTGTCGGCTTCTTTTAGATTTCTATGTTTTCTTTCGGCTCCCAGGAGTTCTTCCACCTTGCTCCACTGTAAGAAACACAGCAAAATGTGTTACTATCATATTATACTGAACAGTTTAATATATATAGAGTACTATGTTGACACTGTATTTGTAAAAAGACATGGACTCAAGTATGCCTGCATTTGCATCTTTTTTCCTCCTCATAATATGCACATATAATAAGGCTGTCAGTTTCAATTGACTCACTTATTTATAACATGTGTTTACAACATGTTTTTAACTTTCATTGATCTGATTTTGTATTCATATTCAGCTTTAAAAAAATAGCACTTAAGACAATTAACGGCAATAAAAATAACCCTGAAATGAAAACCAGACAAGATTTGAAATTATATCATTTAAGTCTATTAAGTTCATGGTCTAATCAAAAATTGCATTATCAAGTGATCATTGTAAATTATACCTGATCAGATTTGTATAAAAAAGGATGTACCATTTACTTAGATTTTAGCCGGAAATTTTAATTTAAACATCATCGGTCAATGTAGTACAGCCGCCAATTAATCTGTTACGCTGTATATTTAACGCTACATCCCTGTAAGAAAAGATGCAAAAGAATGCTGTTTGCTGACTTCAGCTGTCTACTTGAAACAATCTGTCCCATGAAACTGACTGAAATTTAACAATCTGGGCTTGAGTACTACACTCATCAACCGGATACTAGATGTCCTTACAAACAGACCTAAAACATTTCAGACTGGCAGTCACACCTCATCTATATAAGTGCTCAACATTGGAAACCCCCAGTGCTGTGTGATCAGTCCCATCTATTCGCACTGCACTCCAAAACAACCAAGGAACTCTCCTGTGAAGTATGCAGATGCCACTACCATCACTGGATGTAGTATAAACAACAATGACAGTTCAAACTAGGAGGGAATTTAGAAATCTTGCAGAATGGTGCATAGAGAGCAATACACTGCCAAACATCAGCAAAACCAAGAAGCCAATTGTTCATTTTAGGATGGAGGCAAAGACACACATTCTCTTTGATCTCAGAGGAGGTGGAGCAGGTCAACAGCTTCAGGTTCCTGGTTCTAGTTGCACAAATAACTGTAAGAATTATCATTAAATTTGAAAATTGATACCACATTTCTAAATTAAATTGGAAATTTGATACAACTATTCACATCCACTTAAATCTTCAACTTGAAATTAACAGTTTATTGAGGTGACCGTTATGGCTAGACTAACTGATACATGGCAGAAAGTGAAAAAAGTCTCTGTGCAGAGGTTTTTCATAATAATGAAAATATCTTTTATCAGGCTATTGTTTTATCCGGTCTTGTAAACCTCTTTTAGAATGTGTTCATTTTAATCACTGCCGCATTAACTTTATGCAGTTAAAAAGGAACTTTGCCAAACTTCAACCACTTCTGCATCACAACATTTGAGTAGAATACGGAAATCAACAATGTTTTGCATTACAAAGACACCACATTTTTCTGCTAACAGAAATCCACCAAAATTTAGGACTGCTATTATCAGATAGAGATAATAGTTCTGTATTTTGTAAGCATGTAAAAGGTGCAGAAAATGCTCTAATTGCTATGGAAACCTCAGAAGGCTAAGTTCCACAGCTAAATTCTTCTCATTTTTTTACAGGGGCGCAATAGAAATCATCCTGACTGTTAACATCACAAACTGGCATGGCTCTTGCATGACCCAGGAGAGTGTTCCATTGACACCATCTATTGAGCATCAGTGACATCATTAAAGTAACATATCTGCAGAGCCCAAAGGATACTAAAAGACAACACCCACCCAGCTAAGTCTGCTCACCCTGCTGCTATCTGGAAGTCAAAACAAAAGTATACACTAGTACACCATGGTATTACAAAGGAGCTTCTTTCCTGTTCTTTTGTGATCTGTGAGTCTGTGGAACTCATTGTACATATTCCCATTTTATGTGTGTAGCACAGGGAACTGTCTTTTGTTGCACTGAAGTTGCACTAGTACTTTGTGGCCTTTAATTAGGAACATATGCCACACATATAAAGAAAAACCAGCAACAACACACAAGTGCCAATATGCCACACATATGGCAAAATCGATGCAATGCTAGTTTGCTTTAAGTGTCACTAATCACTCAATTAGTTCACTTTGCAGATGTTTGTACAAATTACGCAACTAAAAGGCCTGCATATAACATCACAGATAACCTCATTCTAAGTTCTTTACAGCAGACTCACAACAGCACACAATATGGACTAACACTTTTCCAAAGAAATAGAACTCACGCACACACACATTACATGTGAGCAGATACATGTCATCACCAACATTATAAACAACTGAGCAAATCAGCACATCAGTCCCAACAACAGTAGTTGTAAAGTGCAGTGGAAAAAATGATATGAAAAAAGGAGCAAATCAGGTGAACTGTCCCGTAATCAATCTTGTACTTTCCCTAGATTACATTACAAAACATATCCAAACTCATACACACTAAAGGTTCATAAAGTCACTAGACAAAATACCTCTATTTTTCATTTGTTTCTGATGTAAAACTATTTTGGTAATTACAATAATAAACACAGTATTTGATATGTCCCCCTTTTGCTTTAATAACAGCATGCATGCAGTCTGGCAGGGTCTCCTTAAGTTTCTGTAACACCTGATCACTCGTGGTATCTGAGCTTGATTTGACAGTGATCCATAAAGTTTCTTGTCATATCAGAGACTGTTTGGCTTTCTCAGTCTTTGAGTGGACCCATCAATGTTCAATGGATTTGAGGTTAGGTGAATGTAGAGGAAAGTAAATAATAGCAGGAGTTGTTTGGTCTTACTTAGTTCTCTCAGCTTTGAGGTGTGTTTGGGCTCATTTTTGTTACTGCAGTATAAAACCCTGATACTGTGAGATCATATCTGGACCAGGGGTTTCTATGGGGTCAGTAGTGGTACAATAAAACACTTAGAAATTAAATCACTTGAATCCTAAACCTGATCTCAATTCATCAAGCTTTGCAAAACAACAACAACATAAGTTACAACAACAAAAACAAACAGGAGTTCCAATTAGCAGTTGTCCTGTCAAAATCAGTCTGTACTGCAGTGTCTCAGAGAACAAGTAAGAGTTTCTTACTTACTAGCAAAATCAAGGCAAAAAGCTTGATGTGCCTTAGTAATAACAGAATATCAAAGAAGATGACAGAAAACAGTCCTATTTAGCGATGAACCAAAGTGATTGGTATCTGTCAGTAGCACAAAGTTGTACATGAGGGGACAGACAGGAGGGACAATGAAATGGTGTTGGGAATGTAATACATGACATGTATTACATTGCACCATACATAAAAATAGTGTGATCCCAACACAGGAAAGTCTCAGGTTTTTAATTACATTTATGAACAATTTTATGATCCTACACTTCATCCTAATGATACCAACAGCAGTGTAAGATGATTCAACTTTAACTCATTTTACATTTCAGTCATATTGAACAGGGGTGTACTATTTATTTATTTTTTTGGTTGTTGAATCATTTATAATCCATAACATTATGCTTCCCAAACATTTTTACCACTATGTAACATGCTTGACATCAGTCCATGCTTTCATTTATGTGAGGTGTTTGAGATGAAAACAAATGTTTATTTTTTGTAAATTCAGCTACCCAAGGCCAACCATTAACAGTAAGCATCAAAAAACATACTTACCATCCTGAGCAGGGAAGCCACTCCACCAAAACCTCCATGGCCCTTTGTAAAGACAGAAAGACATAAGGTAAAAAACTCCATCTTTCAACACATTGCAAAACGGGTAGATTAATGTATTGCTTAGCTGGCAGTGAATCCATCAATTAAAGTGAAATCAAACAATTATGCAGTGTAGTGTAAAGTACCTACAAGTCATACTTGAGTAAAGGTAAAGATATTTTGTTCTAAGAGAAAGTATTATTAATGAATTAAATAGTACTTGAGTCATAAATTATCCAAACTTAACTGTACTTAAGTGACAAAAGCAGTAGTGTAAGTAAATTGTGTATATATTTGCATGTATGTATACTCTGTATAATGTGGGTTGATAAATTCTCAACCTGGCTGATTATTAGAGCCATTATTCAGTATTTTTCTGATTATCGGAATTCAGTGGCTTTTTCATCCAGTAACTAATGAAATAAAATATTTGTAAAATACACAACCTTGGTTGTGATGCAGCCTATAATCTGTAAAGGAACTAGTGACTAAAGTTGTAAAGTTATAGGGGTACAAGTACAAAAGTAAAAAAAGTACAATATTTGCCTGCAAAATGTGGTGGAATGGAGGTATTAACAGAAAATGGAAATTCTCAATTTAAGTCCAAGTACCTAAAAAATTACTTAAGTACATTCCTAAATTAAATGTCCTTAACTACAATAAAGTTACTGCATTAATGTTACCATAAAAAGTGTATTAACTCTCATGCTATCATTCCATTAATGTCAATGCCATAAGGAGGACCTTTTGGTAATATTTTTGGCAGAGTACTTTTACTTATATGGTCATTCATTCAACTTTGCAATCAAAACCTAATTTTTGAGGCACCAAAAAAATTGACACGAGAGGCTGGAAATTCCAACATGAAGCAACCCATAATGACCTTAACCTTAAATTCTAAATATCTAAAAATTATTCTGTAAATTGAGTCATGTGTTTACAGGCATATTTACAACACACTATAATAGTAAGCTTGTAAGTGGTGCAATGTCATTCTTGTTTGTGCAGTCTGATAAATTACCTGAAAGCCTCCTTATTAACAAAAGACAACCTTTCTCTTCAACAGAGAAAGGTTTATGATATTTAAATCACCAATTTTTAAAATTCTAGCACCAACCTCCTGATTCTTTCCTCAGTACTTTTTTGTAGGAGAAAGTGGTTGCCCCATGATGAATAGGACATTCTGAAAAGAATGACAAGATAATAATGATTTGTTGGTTGAACAAATATCTTCAAAACAATAACATGAGTGTCATCATATAAAGATGACAGTGACACTTTATATAATCAACTAATAAACTCATCATACCACTATATAACTACACAAAAAAGTGATACAGAGAAATGTCACTTTTGAGAAGGAGAAATTGTAACCATATTTTTTTTAACGCTAAGGTGGCAGGCTTTATTTATTCAGCTAAAAGCAGCCTCGATTTTACGTCATTGTCAGTGACCCACGGCTTTCGACTGTGCAAAAAGTTGCACATGCAAGCAAATCAGCTTGCATATAAAAGGTTCTATTCTTTTGGTAAGAACAGAATGACTGATAAGTCCAAACATACCACTGGGATCAGTTTTCCTCTTTCTCTGTCTTCTTTTTGTTGAGGAAGACACCAGAGTGGTTTTCGAGGGAACAGCAAGGGAAAGGACTGATGGCACTGGACGGTCCAGGGAGGAGGAAATAGAGTGGGTTAGAGAGGATGAGGTGAAAACGGGATGGGTCAGGGGTGAGGACAGAGAACAGGAAGAGGAGGACACAGATAAGGTCGGGGTGGAGGATACAGGAGCAGTCAGACGGGAGAACACAGAAGAAGTCAGGTATGAGGACACAGGAGGAGGCAGGATAGAAGACACAGTCAGGCAGGAGGACACAGGGGGAGGCAGGGTGGAGGACACAGGAGGAGGCAGGGTGGAGGACACAGGGGGAGGCAGGGTGGAGGACACAGGAGGAGGCAGGGTGGAGGACACAGGAGGAGGCAGGGTGGAGGATACAGGAGGAGGCAGGCTGGAGGACACAGGGGGAGGCAGGCTGGAGGACACAGGAGGAGGCAGGCTGGAGGACACAGGAGGAGGCAGGGTGGAGGACACAGGAGGAGGCAGGCTGGAGGACACAGGAGGAGGCAGGGTGGAGGATACAGGAGGATACAGGAGGAGGCAGGCTGGAGGACACAGGAGGAGGCAGGGTGGAGGATACAGGGGGAGGCAGGCTGGAGGACACAGGAGGAGGCAGGGTGGGACACACGGGAGGTGTAATGGAGGGGGGAATAGGAGTCAGTGTGAGTGTGATTAAAGTATCAGAGTCTGGGTTGTCTTGTGGTGTGGACATGAAATGTGATGTTGGGTCAGCTGCAACATCAGCAGGGAGGACACCATGGTTTAATGGTGTCGCTGGAGTGTCTGTCTCGGGGGCTGAGGAATCCTCGGTATGTGGTGCCGGAGTCCCCCCCATCCTGGTTGCTGGTTCAGCTGCCACAGTCACTTTAATGATGAAAAAAAATATGAGGAGAAATACACGTATTAAAATCTGTATAAGCTGTTCAACAAAATACCTGACACTATGACATAAGTATACTCAACAATTTACATGAAAAATGTCATTGGATTGCTTTGTTGATTTATTTATGAAATGTATATTGCAATTACAGGGGTTTTCAAAAATAGAATAAATAGCTATACTTGGACATTTATTCATCATTTTAGAATAATTGGGCTGATTTTGTGGAGAAGAATATATTTTTTAATAAAAAAACAAGTAGAGCCTGCCTTGTTTGTTTGATTGATTAATCGAGCAATGGATGTGACCGCAGGTTTGCTGTTTATGCAGACCCAGCACATTACTTAAAGGCAACAAACTGCCATGTATCCAAGAAACAGTGTAGCTAAATACATTTACTTAAGTACTGTTCTTGAGAACCATTTAAGGTACATGTACTTAATTTGAGTATTTCCATTTTCTGCGACTTTACACATCCACTCTACTACATTGTGGAGGCAAATGTTGTACTTAAACTCGACTACATTTACTTGAGCGAGAAGCCAAGTTGATAATCGGTTTAACAATATTTTAGAGTGTATGCATTTATGTAAATATATGTATAATTTACCTATTTCTTGAAATTATGACATATTAGTACATTTATTGCTAGAAAATTACTTTTAATATTTAAGTACAGTTAATATCAGAAACCTTAAGACTTTTACTGAAGTATTTTTTATTTAGGTCACTTTAACTTTTAACCAATTAATATTGTAACATGGTATCTTTACTTTGACTCAAGTAGGACTTTTGTGCACTGTATTACACAATGCCAAGATCCTGTAAAATTAGTCTTAACTAGGTTAGATCAGAATAGCATGACAATTTAGAACTGTCCGAGGATGGGCCATTAATTTTATTGTTGATCATAAAACAATTAAATAAATAAATAATAATAATAAGTCAGTTGTGTTGAAATGTCATTATGGTGACAAGTCAAGATAATCCCGAATATTCTCACAAGAGTGACTATAGAAACATGTCTGGTTCACTGACGTACAGTCCTACTGTACGACTGGTTTCCTGACTTATTTAGAAATAACGTAGACTGTCACCATGCTTGAAGGTTCAGTTTGCACATTGTATTTGCACATAAACAACTTGATAATGGTAAACTGCATATCTGATAATTTGTTTAGAGAAATCAAAATGTTAAAATTTAAGTACACCCGTGATGCTTAAAGTATGACTAGTTATAATCGTTATCACTGTCACAACAAGACCTGATTCTTAGTAGGCAACTTGCAGATGCATTCTGACAATCGCAAACTGGTAATTTTTGTGAAACTTTAAATGTGAAGTCTAACAATATCCAGTGCAGCAATCTGTTACTAGTGGTATAGCTAGCCACCACAAAAGTATCAATTATGGTGGAAGATGCCTCTGCGGCTGGATTAAAGAAATTATCGATCAAATTTATTTCATATTTGATTGGTTTGATATAGTGATGTTAGCCTAAATTGTTTCCACTGCTACTACTTTCTACAAAAACTCCTAGCCCCACAGAAAGAAAACCTCTTCACATAAATCCTACAGTACAGACCATTTGTTTCCCCTTTGTGGCAGTTAGGTTTCTCTGTTGTCTCTCTACACAGTTACCATGGCAATTTCCCTTTTAATTCTCTAAAATTTGGATGAAAAAATAAAGGTACAGGTGTGTCAGTGCAGGGTGTCTCCACACATACCTAATTTATAAAGTATACTGTAAAAAAACAGATATTTACCTGGAAGGCCTAGGCTTAATCTGCAAAGTGTGCATTTGTTTGGCAATGGCTTAAATATAAAAGACTTTAATTTGTAAGCATACACTCTAACTTTAATTCTTAAAAAAATACTTGGAGAGATGGAGACATTGTTTCTTAAAAGAGATGCTGTTAATGAACTTTTGAATAAAAATATCAATTTGTTGTTTTCTGACTGCACCAGTGAAAGTGATATTACCACTACAGAAAAAAATCAAGAATAAATATTATACTGTGAGGACACACAGACTGGTTAATAACTACCTCCATGTTCTTCCTAAACAACACTGTTCATACTCACTCATGAGTAGGTATTCGAGACATAAATGGTATAAATAGTTTAAAATTTTCCATGCACATTTGTTTACATTACCATTCAAGAGACTTTCATAAATCCTCTTTATTGTGTGAAGGGCATCGTTGGCATCATCTGTGTCCATTTGCCATGGACAGAAGCACTCTGCCAAAAAACCCCTTGCTGTTCTCCTGGCAAGAAGGAGGATTGGGTGTCGCTCCAGTAGTTCCCACTTGTGGAGCTGCAATAAAATTGAAAAACCATACAGCTTAAAAATAAACTAAGTTCAGAGTACTAATAATGTTAGCATTTGATGCTTTGCTTCACATGCAGAGAAGTGAAAGTCAAAGAACTTAAGTAACAACAAATAGTTTCTGAGTAGAAATGACAAATGAACTATTACACCACATGGAACTAATCAAATGTAGAACAAAAGATAGCTACTATGTTTCTGGTCAACTGCATAGGTTTGCCGTTACTGAGGATACTACTGTGCTATTTTTACTACACACACCACAGAGGTTATGTTTTTACCCCTTCATCTTTGTTTGAACAGTGTGCTGAATGACACAGAAACTAATGGACAAATTTCTATAAAACATACATAAGCAATTGGTCTGGGCCCAGAGTATTAACTATGAGCTTTTGTTGCGGATTTTTTTAAAAATATTTTAATTAAATTATCAGGCAATAATGCATGGATCATAATTTAAAAAAAAAAAACAGGTGTATTTAGGAGGGTGGACTCTATGAGTGAATATAAAGGGGACTGTTGGTACTCGGTGGAGACAAGCACTGTTTTGAGTGCAGTTCTACTTCATGCTCTTGAAAGGTGTTAATCTTATCATTCTTATCTGCTGGATTTTTTCTATGCAATAAGGGGCAAATGCCCTATCTTGAAATATTTGCCAAATTAAAGAAAAAACAAAACAACCAACAACACACAACTTTTGTATCTGCACTATAAATTTGATCAACTAAATTTAATGGGTTCTTTCTTGGTCCATGCAACATCTATCAAGTCTCAACACAATCAAGCTGGTGTTTTTTCTGCAATCCTGCTAGGCAAACTGAAAAAAAAAAAAAAAATCAAAATAAATGTTTTACTGATACTGGCTGCGCAAAGCTACGTTATGTCATGTCCATTTAGTTAACAAAAAAATTTCATGCTAATGTGTATCAGCCATTGATCTGTACTTTGCACATCATCTACAACTGAGAATTTGAGATTGTCTTTTACAATCAAACAGGGATGAATGTTGGAATCCTGGGCAGAAATAAAGCAATGTGCATGCTGATGTGAATATATGCGGCAATTTACTTACTTTAAAAAAATGTTTGCGTGAAAAAATCACTTACCAGTAGATTTGTGGCATCATATACTTTATTGATGCTGCAGTTTTTCTGCTGCCGCTCCTTCCAATCCTGGGAAAACTTTTTTTTTTGTCCTCTAATTTTGTTTTATAGGGCTGCTTCGCCTCACAGTGCTGACATTTTTTGCAGGCCACTCCGATTTTTGCCTCGCAATGATGGCAGTCTTTTAGAGTAGGCATCTGTAGCAAAAAACATCATAATGATTAGAATAGAATGCTTTGTGAGCAGAAGATAGGTGGTATTTTTTCATCCATACTATAGGTGAGAAATTGTGTCAACACATTCACCTGAAATACTGGATTGTAAATCCAATATATCAAGCTACAATGTAATGCCAAGGATGCACAGGGGGCATGAAAGCCACCAAGGCTCAGAAGCTGCAGCCTTTTGTTACTTTTAGTACACATAACTTACATAGTTCTATTTATTATTGGTGTCAGAACAGAGAATAGATAGATGAGCAGACACATAGACATAAATTTCCGTTTCCACCAATTATTACGAAAGGCAAGTGTTCTTTAAACTTAGTGCAGAAAAGTGATTGTTCACTCATCCAAGAAAGCATAAAAGGATATGTGAGGTAATTATAAATATCAGAGCAGAAGACCAGTGCAGAGATGTGTGCTTCTGATGTCACAGCCAGGCTCCTGCTTGCTTGTGCATTATATTATACTTACACTTACACACATAAAACTGTGTGTAGGATCCATACTTGGAGTGTATATGCACAAAGAAAGGCAGGTGGGAGGCATAAAAAACCTGGTTATGTCTATGTGAACACCTGCCTCATGTCCAGCCCTATACAAGTCCATTTTTACTCAAAAATGTTTAGTGCTAGGCATCACCATTCATCCACTTATCCATACATCATGTAGCCTCATGCTTGGCTGTCACTGAAGTATATTTATACTTACAGCAATCAGACAGTTTCACACTGTGTTTATGATAAAATGTCATACAGAGGAATCTTGAGGAAGCTGTTCCCTTCAGGGGTGGCCACAGCGAATCATCTGTCTCCATCTAACCCAATCCTCTGCTTCCTCTTCTCTCATACCAACTAACTTCATGTCCTCTGTCACTACATCTATAAATCTCCTCTTTGGTCGTCCTCTAGGCCTCCTGACTGGCAGTTCCAACCTCAGCATCCTCCCGCCAACATATTCAGTCTCCCTCCTCTGCACATGTCTGAACCATCTCAGTCTGGCCTCTCTGACTTTATCTGTACAACATCTAACGTGCTGAGGAATATTAAGCATCATTCCTCTAACATTTAATTTCCATTTCTTCTTCCATTACTTCATCACCTCATCTTAAATAACATCAACATCTGTGCCGCTTATTTCCGGTCTCCAAAATGAAACATACTTTGTTTGTTAACAGGCCTGCCCAGTTTTACACATCACAATATTTTGTATTGGGTGTCTCATTTGCGTCTCCGTTATTCCGTGATTCCGTCATACTAAACTGACGTTACAAGTAGTAAAGAGAATCGCAAAAACATAAAAACCCATAATGCCAAGGGGCGAAAATGATTTGTGTAACCAATCCCTCCCGCGGCCGGTAGGGGCGCTAATTTAGGAAACGCTCTTCTGGGTCGTATTCCAGGGTGGGTACATACGACCTGCGCTGGTCGTATTGATTTGGAGGACTTGTTGCAGGCAGCAGTTAACTGTGCTGAATTTCTTTGCTGTGACCAGCAACGTAACTTTTGCTTTTGCCACCACAACTGCAGCTGCTGCTGCTACCACCACCACACTTGCCGCTACAATGACCGCCTCCGGCCTTTTCAGGTTAGAGTTAGTTTTTCACATCATTCTTCAGGCTGGTTTTGTTCTTTTTGAAATGTGCAAATAAACTGTCTTGTGGGCCATCTGCAGTTTGACATGGGCATTAAATTTGTTTAAAGTGGCATTAAAAATGGCATTAAAAAGCATTAAATTAGATTTGCTGTTGAGGACATCTGGCATGGGACTGGACCTTTGTGAAAAGTTTGGGTAGATTTCTCACATGGAAATGTTGAACGAGCAGAGGCTTGAACTCACAATCTTCAACACCAAGAAGCAGCCCCTATCTCACTGAGCTAATTGGCACGTGGAAATGTCACATGTAGCTTCACAAATTGACTAAGCCAGTCACCTGTGTGCAAGACAGCAGCTGTTAGTGTGTAAAGGCAGATTTCAAACGGCTGTCAAAAATTAAGTTATTAAGACAAAAATACACAATTACATCTAGACAGCATGGAGATGTTGCTAATTTGTTTTTTAACAATGATTTATTGGCCCCATAAGTGAAAAACTGATGTTTCAAAATACCATTTTTGAATTGACTACCATAGCTGGGGCTTGAACTCACAACCTCTAACACCAAGAATCAGCTCGTAACTCATTGAACTAATTGGCTGGAAGTGGCTCCTAGTGTGTGGTCTGAAAAATGGACTCAGGTAGTCAACAACCAGGCAGCAGTTGTCAGGGCAGATTTCAAAAATTGTCAAAATGTCATAAATTCTGTTATCAAAACAAAAATCTGATAATACATAAATTGCATCTTGACAGCATGGAAATGTTGGTGATTTGTTTTTAACGATAAGTGTTTTGCTTCATAAGAGACAATCTGATGTTTAAAAATGCCATTCTTACATTGACTCCAGTTGTTCGCATGAGAGTGAAATTCAAAATGCTGTAAAAAATTCAGTTTTTGAGATAAAATTCTGATATTTTCCATACATCATCTACCATGACTCCAAAATTTTGTCATTTTTTAAATGAACATTGAAAATGTTTTTAGCAAGAATTTGCAAGTATATGTTTACAATACTGTTTACAGTCAAACATTTTGATGCACTGTAGGCTCAATTTTGGATAAATCAAAAATCTGTGTGGATCGTTTGTGGAGGGCAGTCTGAAGATGCTCTGTAGCAAGTTTGGTGTCAATTGAGCAAATATTGTGGGAGGAGATAGGTTTAATACGTTTTACAGTTTCTGAAAAAAACAGAGTGATGAACTTCATAATTTGTACTGAGTTTGAGTGTACAAAAGTTTCTAAAGTATTGGGGCTACATTTTGGTGAAAGTTGCAAAACTGTAGCACATACAGTTGGTTTGGTAGGAATTTTCAAAGTTTTTAAATTTAAACGCTTATTGTGCTCCCCCTGGCAGCTTAGGCTGCCCGGCCCCTAATTATCAATAAAAGTGCTGATTTTAACACATAAACAGAACATTCTCATCACCATGACAGAGTTAACAAATAAATTGTCACCAAAATAACACCAAAATCTTCTTGTCTGAACATCAACTAAATCGAATGAACTGAGTCGATCACTGCACGTCCCCTAAACGTTAAAACATCATCGACACGAATGAGCACAGCATCAAGCAGTGGAAACGTGGGTTTATTTACTACTTTACTAAGTTCGTATCTTTAATTGTTGAAATGAAATCCACGGTGACTGGCTAGTTGTTTTGGTAGCGGCTAAACTAGCATGTCGCAATACTGTGTACAGGGGATCACGTCTGTGCTGAGTAGATCATGGCTGGTAGCGTTCCGGCGTCATGCCGGTGTATTGGCATGACTGCGTGCCGGATCTCCGGCGAGCCGGCGTATCGGCATGGCCGGCGAGCCGGAGATCCGGCACGGCACCGGAACGCTATCAGCCATGGTAGATGCGCAGAGGGTTGAAACAGCGCTTGTCTGGTCTGCTGACAACAAGGTTTTTTTTGTTAGTTACTATGATTTTAAACATGAGTTGTTGTTCACAATGTATCGTTTTTTCATGGGAAAAATGAGGTGCGTCCCCGGGACGCATGGATAGTGAGTTTACTGCGTCCTTTCAGATTTTAATGCGTCAGGGACGCAGGACGCAACATCACTGAAATAGGCTAATTTTATAGTATCTCAAACAGTGTGTGCATTTAGAAGATTTGTAGAGTTAAAAGGGGTTGAAATAATCTTCATGTCTGTGGTCTCTTGTATTTTTAATATCAGTTAAGATTTGAAAATCCTCTAGTGTGGCCCCAGCCTTAGTCGGCCCCTCCCCTCCCTGTTTCAGCGAGATACAGTGAATGAGCCAGCAGGTCAGTCGCTCTGACAAATGTCTCTTTATTTTTTGAATGGATTCAGGAAGGAAGAGATCCAAATATACAAATCTGTGGAAAAGAGCAAAGAGAAGATGCCAGCATCAGGCTGAGAATGTTGTCAGTCCATTGTTTTTCTTTTGTCATGTTTATTAGTGTAACATGTAAAAACAACATGTAAGAGCTCTCCAAAGCCCTTCTGGCTGAAAAAATAAACAATATTCAGGTTTTGTTGGCACAAATTATAGTCAAAGAAACAACAAAGAGAGATCTGTGTACAAACTCACAGCGCTAACTGACTGCGACAGTCTCGTGAGAGTTTTATTTGAGGGAGCGGGAGAGAGTCAACTGCACTTAAAATTAACCGGATGTTTTATTTTGTTTCTGCGCACGACTTCTTGTCCCGCACGATCTGCTCTGTGCTGAATTGCTGCGTTGTGCTCTGGCGTAAAAATAGAAGCTCTGCATATCTACTGCAGATGCTCCGGAGCACCGCAGCTGTGATAGAGCCAGTGGAACCACAAACATTGATTAGAATTGAAACGTATCTGGTGGAATTTAGGGGTTACGGGAGGAAGCAGGAGACGGTCAAAGCGGGAGAAGCAGCTTTCAGCAGCTGTATCAGATACATTAAACTTATTTATAACTTTTCAATCGGGCCATTGGCTGGTTCAAGCTACATTGAGACCGATTCATTAATCTGTGTACCGATGCCCTCGCATCTTTTAAATCAAAACCGATTTTCCGATTCAAATCGGTTATTCATTACAGCCCTAGTTGATATAATTTTTCATGTACTAGGTGTCAGGTCAATTTTCCCGTAATATCAATCTTACTATCTTACTCACTATTATCAATCAATTCAATCAATTTTATTTATAAAGCCCAATATCACAAATCACAATTTGCCTTACAGGGCTTTACAGCATACAACATCCCTCTGTCCTTTGGACCGTCACAGAGGATAAGAAAAAACTCCCCCCAAAAAAACCCTTTAACGGGGGAAAAAAACGGTAGAAACAACTGAGGAGGGATCCCTCTTCCAGGACGGACAGACGTGCAATAGATGTCGTACAGAACAGATCAGCATAATAAATTAACAGTAATCCGTATGACACAATGAGACAGAAAGAGAGACAGAGAGAGAGAGAGAGATATGCAGGACAGACGGTAATGACAGTAGCTTACAGCAACATTAATGAAATCAACAATATTATAGTTATAGTTCTGGCTACTGTGGTACAATATGTTGAAAGTATATATTAATATCTGGCAGTATACATGTGTGACAATAATCATATGTGTATAATAACAGTAGAAGTATGACTAATGACTAATGATGGCAGCAGCAGCAGCAGGAGGCATCTGGCAGGACCACGGCAGCAGCACAACCACACACGTCACGCTATCCAGGCACCGCTGCAATACGAGTTAATCTGAGAGACAGTGGAGCACAAAGGCTCCGGAGAAGAAGCTGAGTTAGTGACATCCAGAATGGCCGAGTTAGCAAGATGCAGTAATAGGATACGAGAGAGAGAGAGAGAGAGAGAGAGAAGGAGAGAAAGTGCCCGGTGTATTATAGGGGGGTCCTCCGGCAGACTAGGCCTAAGTCAGCCTAACTAGGGGCTGGTACAGGGCAAGCCTGAGCCAGCCCTAACTATAAGCTTTATCAAAGAGGAAAGTCTTAAGTCTAGTCTTAAATGTGGAGACGGTGTCTGCCTCCCGGACCGTAACAGGAAGATGATTCCACAGGAGAGGAGCCTGATAGCTGAAGGCTCTGGCTCCTGCTCTACTTTTGGAGACTTTAGTGGTAGAGGCCAGAGTAATGCCATCTAGAGAAACTATGTCATCAGATAAAGAGTCTCTGAGTTGTTTGGGGCCAAGAACAATAACTTCAGTTTTGTCTGAATTTAACATCAGGAAATTGGTGGGTTATTCTTGTTTTCTTCTGTTAATGCTGAGTAATAGTTTGCTCTGGCATTGCAGAGGCTCCTCTTATAAGTTTTGAGACTGTCTGCCCAGATTAAATGAGATTCTTCCAGTTTGGTTAATTGCCAATTCCTTTCAAACTTTCGCGATATTTGTTTTAACTTACGGGTTTGAGAGTTATGCCAAGGAGTGAACTTTCTTTGCTTTGTTAACTGTTGTTTGCAGCAAGCCTACAGTGCTATCAACAAAATGATCAATTCGGGAGAGGTTAAAGTCGGTACGGGAAACCTCTGTTACTGAAGGACTTGGTATTGAATTTAACGATGGAGTAATCATTTCCTTAAATTTTGCGACAGCACTATCTGATAAACATCTAGTATAGTAACTGTTGCTGAGTGGCGTGTAATCGAGTAAAAAGAAATCAAAAGTAACCAAATAATGATCCGATAGCGAGGGATTCTGTGGAAAGACTGTTAGGTTATCAATTTCAATTCCATACGTCAGAACTAGATCGAGGGTATGGTTAAAACAGTGAGTGGGTTCATGTACACCCTGACTGAAGCCAATGGAGTCTAATAATGAGATAAACACGGTAGCCAGGGAGTCATTATTATCGTCGACATGAATGTTAAAATCGCCTACAATAATAACTTTATCTGATTTAAGAACTAAACTGGATAAAAACTCTGAGAATTCAGATACAAATTCAGAATACGGGCCAGGAGCACGGTACACTATAACAAATAAAAGTGGCTGCGAGGTTTTTCAGGTCGGATGTAAAAGACTAAGAACGAGGCTTTCAAATGAATTATAATCTCGTGTAGGTTTAGGGCTGATTAACAGACTAGAGTTAAAAATGGCTGCAACTCTCCCTCCTCGGCCGCTGCCTCGAGGAATGTGGGTATTATTATGACTGGCATTTATTTATTATGACATTTAGACTAACATATTCATCTTGACACAGCCAGGTTTCAGTGAGACTGAGTAAATCAATATGATTATCTGATATTAATTCGTTTACTAACACTGCTTCAGACAATAGAGACCTGATATTTAACAGTCCGCATTTAATTCTCCTGTTTTGTCTTTCTGTCACAGAAGAGGTTTTAATTTTTATGAGGTTGTTATGCACAACTCCTCTTTGTTTAATTTTAGATTTAAATAATTTAGGTGGTTGGGGGACAGACACCGTTTGTATAAAACTATGAAAACTATGGCTGGGTAACTGAACTAGAAGCTCAGAGAGGCGTATAGGACTGCGACTCTGAGTCCTGATCTCAACTCTGGGTTGTCAGGGATTTAAATTACTAATAAAATTTGCAAGGTTCCTAGAAATGAGAGCAGCTCCATCCAAAGTGGGATGAATGCCGTCTCTCCTAATAAGACCAGGTTTTCCTCAGAAAGTTTGCCATTTATTAACAAAAGCCACATTGTTTGCTGGACACCACCTGGACAGCCAGCGATTAAATGATGACATGCGGCTAAACATGTCATCAGTGGTCAGATTTGGGAGGGGTCCAGAGAAAACTACGGAGTCCGACATCATTTTTGCATATTCACACACCGAGGCAATATTAATTTTAGTGACCTCCGATTGGCGTAACCGGGTGTCACTGCCACCGACATGAAAAACAATCTTACTGAATCTACGTTTAGCTTTAGCCAGCAGTTTTAAATTTGATTCAATGTCGCCCGCTCTGGCCCCAGGGATACATTTGACTATGGCCGCTGGTGTTGCTAACTTCACGTTTCTCAGAATAGAGCTGCCAATAACCAGAGTTTTATCCTCAGCGGGTGTGTCGCTGAGTGGGGAAAAGTGGTTGGAAACGTGAACAGGCTGGTGGTGAGCCGTGGGCTTCGGCTTGGAGCTGTGCCTCTGGCGAACCGTAACCCAACCTCCCGGCTGAATGGGAGTTACCACAGGACAGCTAGCAGAGGCTAAGGCTATGCTATGTGGCTCCGCACCGGCTACAGGGGGCTGGCTAACTACCGCAGCTACTGAATGGTTTTCCATGGTGCAGAGCCTTGCTTCTAATTCACTAAGCCTCGCCTCCAACGCAGCAAATAAGCTACACTTATTACAGTTACCACTGTCACTAAAGGAGGCAGAGGCATAACTGAACATTTGGCACACCGAGCAAGAAAGAGCAGAGGGAGAAGCCATCGCTAACTGTAGAGCTAATGTAGCTACCAAGGCTAGTAACGTGCAAACAACAGCTCAGAGATGAGCAAGAAAGTCGTAGAAAGGAGGAGAGCTATAAGTGCTTAAACAGAACCAGTGTGGGTTAAGACTTGAAGTAGACGTTAAAGCAACTGAAGTGAGAAAGCAGAAAGCAGGCTAGTAGAATTCACCAGAGCAGTGCAGAGATGCTGTCACAGAAACACCGGAAATGACACAACTCGCTTTCCACAATACGTCAGCACGTCAGACAGTCAGTCGGTCTCACTCTGAAGTCGTCAAAATCCAGCGCTTGGGCAGTGACTTGAGGCAAGTTAAGGCGGCGAAAATCCAAGTGGGGCAGTATTAAGCACTATTTGGACGGGATTAGTTTTACATGGGCACGTGGGGTAATGTCACTTTACCACAGGACGTCAGTAATATTAATGGCCGATTTGCACGGGATAAGAAATATCAGTAAAACTACCACAAGTGGGAGGGGTGAATCTATTCACGCACCGCCGTGCCCTCCTGCCATCATGAGCGTAGGACTGTCAAAAGCACCATGAAATTGAATTTGAATATTTTCGAATTAATTTAGTCGAGTTCGAATAATATTAGAATTTATTATGTTTAGTATTATTTATTTATTTTTACAAAAAAAACACACACAAAATAAGATGCTTATTGCTGACGCAATATGAATGTGACACTTGGATGAAAACACCCGTTCTGACTTCACTGAAGTGCCAGGTATGACCAACTTCTGTCTCGCTATCTGAGCAATGTTTGGATACTGCAGTGTGTAGTTTTCCACCACAAGAGTGGATCCTGGCCGGCTCGTAGTGGTGTCTCTTTCTGGTAACGTTTCATCTCTTCTTCAAAAAGGGTAGGCAGGGAGGCAGCAGGTGCAACACTCTCCCTGTATGTCTCCCCGAACAGGTCACACATCGCGGACAGCGCAGTGGGTGGTGTTGGTGCAGTGGACTCCTCCATCAGCGCCTCTCCCTCCCGCTGCGTCCCTCTCTGGCCCGGCTCGTGCGCAGGCCATCTCCGCCCGAACGGGATTTGCCGTGACATATAACATTATTGATATTATTAATTAATTATTAATGATATTCGAATGATCCAATTTAGGTTCAAACTTATAAAAAAATAAATATATTTGAATATATTTCTAACTTCGATTTTTTTTTTTGATAGCCCTAGCACACGTTTACTGCTGATCTATTCGCACGGGATAAGTATTATCTGAGGTAATTGTCCTGGACCCTTTTACAGAAGGTAAAAGTCGCGGTAATCTTTACTGACATCGTGCGGTAATGATTACTGACATGGCACATTCGGACGGGACTAAAATCTCTGGTAATTATTACTTTACCCCTCGTCCCTATGTAAAACTAATCCCGTCCAAACAGGGCTTTAGTCTATTCCTATTTCATATTGCATGCAGTTTGGGCCTTTTCTGTCTGTCTCCATGTCTTAAACCTTATCTGGCCCACAAGGTCAGCATATGTGAAGTAGTTTCTCTCTGTGTACACAAAGGCGTTATCTGTTTCTCATTTCTCATTCACCCGGGAGCTGGGGTTCCAGGGTCTGAATGCTTGATAATTTATTTCAAAGAAAATAAACGCCCAAAGGACAGCTCTCTGTGTTTTTCATGATTACCACGAATTATTGCCATTACACAGGCATTTGACTGGTGAGCCAAAAATATAATTTTAGACCCTGCATTGGCTGTTTAAAGCCAAGCCTTAGAAACTTTTGTTTGTTTGTATGATAGTGTGACGTGTGTTGCAATAAAAGATTGTGTAACATGACTTTTTTTCTATTTTACAGGGGGGTGAAGCAGCAGACCAAACTGCAGAAAGCCAGGACTAGGGCTGTGTTCATCTATGTTACTTCCTGTATGTTTCTGTGTGTTCCTGTTGCAGTGTTCCTCCATCTATGTTACTTCCTGTATGTTTCTGTATGTTCCTGTTGCAGTGTTCCTTCATCTATGTTACTTCCTGTAAGTTTCTGTATGTTCCTGTATGTTCCTTAGCAGAAAGTGTTCCTGTTTGCTGTCCTTTTTTTTTCTTTTCTTTTTTTTTTTTCCCTCGTAGTTTCCAATAAATCGGACAAATGTCAATGTTGACAGAATGTTTTTTCTCTCTGGTTTTTCAGTGAGTATGTGATGGTGACACTTTAAATGTATTGGTATTGATGTAAATGGTATTGTTAAAAAAAATTCTAGGAACATTCACTGAGTGTTTTAATTTCCTAGGAGTAGGAACAGAATCACATTTGTTTTATAATTTTCATGAAGGGAACATTAAACTGAAAACATTGTGGTAACCTTCCTATAATGTTCAATTAACCTTGGGAACATCAGGAAAACTTGCCGTTTATAATTGTGTTTAAAACATTCAAACATTTTGGCAACCGTCCTATAATATTCAACTTACTTTCCCAGAACATTCTGGGAACATCAAAATAACCTTCTGGTTATGTTAGGAAAACTTGCTGTTTTAACTTGGAAGGAACATTTGAGGGAGAACATTCTGGTAACCTTCTTAAAACATTCAGTTAACCTTACCAAAACATTCAGGCAACATCAAAATATCCTTCAATGCGGACTGTTAAATATCAGGTCTCTATCGTCTAAAGCAGTGTTAGATTGCTTCTCCCCAATTTCTCTTCAAGAATTGACTGCAGTGATTTCTTCATCCAAATCATCAACGTGTCTCTTAGACCCCATCCCAACTAGGCTACTTAAGGAGGTCTTACCTACAGTTAACACTCATATATTAGATATGATCAATATATCCTTATTAACAGGCTATGTACCACAGTCTTTTAAGGTAGCTGTAATTAAACCTCTACTAAAAAAGCCCACCCTGGATCCAGAGGTGTTAGCCAACTATAGACCAATATCTAATCTTCCCTTTATGTCAAAGATCCTTGAGAAAGTAGTCGCAGACCAGCTGTGTGATTTTCTCCAGGATAATAATTTATTTGAGGAATTTCAGTCAGGATTTAGAGTGCATCATAGCACTGAGACAGCTCTAGTTAAAATTACAAATGACCTTCTGATTGCTTCAGACAAAGGAGTCGTCTCTGTACTTGTTTTATTAGATCTTAGTGCGCGTTGACACAATTGACCATCAAATTCTGCTGCAGAGACTGGATCACTTAATTGGCTTAAAAGGGTCAGCACTAAGCTGGTTTAAATCTTATTTATCTGATCGTTTTCAATTTGTTGACGTCGCAATGAACCATCCTTACGTACTAAAGTTTGTTTTGGAGTTCCAAGGTTCTGTGCTCGGACCAATCCTGTTTACTCTATATATGCTTCCGTTAGGTAACATCATTAGAAATCACTCTATAAATTTCCATTGTTATGCGGATGATACTCAGTTGTATTTATCAATGAAGCCAGAAGAAAGCAATCAATTAACTAAACTCCATAATTGCCTTAAAGACATAAAAACCTGGATGAGCACCAATTTCCTGATGTTAAATTCAGACAAAACTGAAGTTATTGTTCTTGGCCCCAAACAACTCAGAGACTCTTTATCTGATGACATAGTTTCTCTAGATGGCATTGCTCTGGCCCCTGCCACTACCGTAAGAAACCTCGGAGTAACATTTGATCAAGATTTGTCTTTTAATTCTCATTTAAAGCAAACCTCACGGACTGCGTTTTTTCATCTGCGTAATATTGCGAAAATTAGGCCTATCCTGATCCGAAAAGATGCAGAAAAATTGGTCCACGCTTTTGTTACCTCAAGGCTGGATTATTGTAACTCTCTATTATCAGGTAGCTCTAGTAAGTCCTTAAAAACTCTCCAGCTAATTCAGAATGCAGCAGCACGTGTACTAACAGGAACTAAGAAACGCGATCATATCTCTCCTGTTTTAGCTTCTCTGCACTGGCTCCCTGTAAAATCCAGAATTGAATTTAAAATCCTACTGTTAACTTATAAAGCTCTAAATGGTCAAGCTCCATCATATCTTAGAGAGCTCATAGTGCCATATTATCCCACCAGAACACTGCGCTCTGAGAACGCAGGGTTACTCGTGGTCCCTAAAGTCTCCAAAAGTAGATCAGGAGCCAGAGCCTTTAGCTATCAGGCTCCTCTCCTGTGGAATCATCTTCCTGTTACGGTCCGGGAGGCAGACACCGTCTCCACATTTAAGACTAGACTTAAGACTTTCCTCTTTGATAAAGCTTATAGTTAGGGCTGGCTCAGGCTTGTCCTGTACCAGCCCTTAGTTAGGCTGACTTAGGCCTAGTCTGCCGGAGGACCCCCTATAATACACCGGGCCCCTTCTCTCCTTCTCTCTCTCTCTCTCTCTCTCGTATCCTATTACTGCATCTAGCTAACCCGGCCATTCTGGATGTCACTAACTCGGCTTCTTCTCCGGAGCCTTTGTGCTCCACTGTCTCTCAGATTAACTCATATCACAGCGGTGCCTGGACAGCGTGACGTGTGTGGTTGTGCTGCTGCCGTGGTCCCGCCAGATGCCTCCTGCTGCTGCTGCCATCATTAGTCATTAGTCATACTTGTACTGTTATTATACACATATGACTATTGTCACACATGTATACTGCCAGGTATTAATACATACTTTCAACATATTGTACCGCAGTAACCAGAACTATAACTATAATATTATTACTTCCATTAATGTTGTTGTAAGATACTGTCATTACCTGCATCTCTCTCTCTCTCTCTCTCTCTCTCTCTCTCTCTCTCTCTCTCTCCCTGTGTCATATGGATTACTGTTAATTTATCATGTTGATCTGTTCTGTACGACATCTATTGCACGTCTGTCCGTCCTGGAAGAGGGATCCCTCCTCAGTTGCTCTTCCTGAGGTTTCTACCGTTTTTTTTCCCCCGTTAAAGGGGTTTTTTTGGGGAGTTTTTCCTTATCCGCTGTGAGGGTCTTAAGGACAGAGGGATGTCGTATGCTGTAAAGCCCTGTGAGGCAAATTGTGATTTGTGATATTGGGCTTTATAAATAAAATTGATTGATTGATTGATTGATGTCGTATACTGTAAAGCCCTGTGAGGCAAACTGTGATTTGTGATATTGGGCTTTATAAATAAAATTGATTGATTGATTGATTGATTCTGGTAACGTCAGGAAAACTTGCTGTTTTAACTTAGAAGGAACGTTTGAGGGGAGACATTTTGGTAACCTTCTTGTAACGCTCAATTAACCTTCCAAGAACGTTCAGGGAACATCAAAATAACCTTCTGGTTATGTCAGGAAAACTTGCCATTTTAACTTGGAAGGAACGTTTGAGGGGAGACGTTTTGGTAACCTTATAATGCTCAATTAACCTTCCAAGAACGTTCAGGGAACATCAATATAACCTTCTGGTTACGTCAGGAAAACGTGCCGTTTTAACATGCAGGGAACGTTTTACGGAGAACATTCTAGTAACCTTCTTTAAACGTTCAATTAACCTTCCAAGAACGTTCCAGGAACATCAAAATAACCTTCTGGTTATGTCAGGAAAACTTGCCGTTTTAACTTGCAGGGAACGTTTTAAGGAGAACATTCTGGTAACCTCCTTTAAACATTCAATTAACCTTGCAAGAACGTTCCGGGAACATCAATATAACCTTCTGGTTACGTCAGGAAAACTTGCCGTTTTAACATGCAGGGAACGTTTTACGGAGAACATTCTGGTAACCTTCTTATAACGCTCAGTTAACCTTCCAAGAATGTTCAGGGAACATCAATATAACCTTCTGGTTACGTCAGGAAAACTTGCCGTTTTAACATGCAGGGAACGTTTTATGGAGAACATTCTGGTAACCTTCTTTAAACGTTCAGTTAACCTTCCAAGAACGTTCCGGGAACATTAATATAACCTTCTGGTTACGTCAGGAAAACTTGTCGTTTATACCAGTATATTACGTTGTGTTGCAACGTTCAAAAAACGTTGCTACAACTTAAAACAAACATTCCCAGAATGTTTAGGGAACCAAAATTTGTTAGCTGGGCTTGGAGTGCAGCACGCACACCTGCCATGACCGCCCATTCAATCCCTCCTAATTGGAGGGAACCGGCCATGTTTCGGTCCTTCCCCTCACACCTCCGCATCCATAGCACGGTCGGTCAGAGGTCAGAGGGCGGGTCCGTGTGCGCTGAGAGGCGTGGGCTTTTTGCATATTTTCTAAGCATTTAGATTTAACATTTAGATTTAGATTTACCTGTTAGATTCACCATTTAATTTCTGCCTCAAATGTGAAGAAAATGAGCTCCATGTGAGAATAATAATGTGAGATAAATATTCAAAATATATCAGCTAGGAAAGTGTGACTGAATTTTTACATTCGGCACCCCATATGAACAAGCAAAAAAGTGTAAAACAAACAAAAAGAGTATTTTTTTTTTAAAAAAAATTGACACCTATTGTAGCTGGAGCTACCACAGAATCAAAATCAGTTTTGAGAACTTTGCCAGGTGTTTGTCTGTCTGCCTGTCTGTCTGTCTGTGGACAGATTTTGTCAACACACAATGTCACAACAGTGACAGGTGGCTACACATTTTGACAAATAAAGGCCTGTCTCAATTAGACGCCTGGTCTGTCAGTTTTATGGATGTATAAAACTGGATTGTTGACTACCCACTTGAGCTAACAGTTAGCTGTTTAGATTGAACATACAGATATAAATGTTTAAAATTTCAATATGGAGATGTTACACATCATTGGCTTGGTTCATTTCATGTAACTGACACCATGAGCACCAGAGAAGACTGTAATTCATTTAAATTTACTAGCATGACAAAAAACCAATAGGTGACTCCCCTGTTACACCCGCAAACGTAATAAACCACAAACGTAATACACATCTGCAGCTTTGAATGTAATAATCCCGCAAATGTAATAAATTTCCCACAAACGTAATAGCAGCTGCCTACTACAAACATACAATTTCCTGCAAATGTAATAACTATTACATTTGCAGGAAATTATTACATATGTGGGAAGGTGAAAATCTAAACTGTAATAACTTCCCACAAATGTAACATGAGACTGAATAATGATCTTTGTGGTTGTTGTTGTTTATTTGTTTACTTATACACCTGCCAATAGTGATGCGTGTGTTGACAAGCAACCCGCAGGTCGGGTGGGGCAGGTCAGAAAGTGACAGAGCAGCGTTCTGAGTAAGTTAGAAATAACTTACAGAAACACACACACACACACACACACACACACACACACACTGGTCATTCCTTGTCAGTTCACAGAATTACTCTGTGGCAGCAAATATGTCGTTTAATTGGATTTATTTTATTTTCTTCTCCCATCTTCTTCTTCTTGGTCCCCATCCAGACCAAATATGGAACGTGGACTAGTAGCTGGAGAGGTGCCAGTTAACCTCCTGGGCACTGCCGAGGTGCCCTTGAGCAAGGGCCCCCAACTGCTCGAGGCACCTGTCATGGGCAGCCCCCTCACTCTGACATCTTTCCACTTAGTGCATTTATAGGACCTGTTTGCGCATGTGTGTGCTTGGACCTGTGTGTAATTGACAACGGAGTGATCAGGGATTAATAAAGTTTATAAAATTTAAAAAATAAATAAATAAAAAATAAAAAAAGAAACTATAACAAACACAATAAATACTGCTACTTCACAGAGGAGTCACTATATACAAGGAATTGAGCCAAATCAAATGTCTCAAATAAACAGTAGCTTTCTGACTTTCCCTTTGAAAACCAAAGAAAACATTTTAACTACATTATTTAAAAGATCTCACCAACTTACCTAAATAACAATGTCAATGTCATTGAATGCCTATGACGTACAATTATTTGTGAACTCTTTTGTATTAAAACAAATTTAATTATTTATTAAACAAAAATTGCAAAGGGTGACTTTTGTGACATGTGCATTACTGAAAATAAAAATCTCCCAAATGTAGTGTTTTTGAAGTTGGTGGTTGTGTTATCAGTGTTTTGGATGGATGCAGCAGTCAGAGGGATTGGCTGAGGATTGGAGTGAAGAGCCTGAGGGTGCAGAAACAGCTTTAGGCTTCACAGCCCACACAAGGCTGGCACAACAGCTTCTAAAAAGTGTGAGTGGGTGGGTTAGTGTGCGTATTATCAGTGTGCACGTGCATATATGTTTATGCATGTATGGTGTGTCTATGAGTATTTGAGTTTGTGTCGACATGTGCTCTGGCATACCAATAAGGACGTCAAGACTTTCTATGATGTGGTGACTAACATAAGGTTGTGTGTGTGAGGACAGAGGCCTTATCTAGTGTGTTGACTTCTTTCAGAAGCATGAAAAGAGAGGATAATGGTTTACTGCCTCTTGAAGTGTTAGTGTACTTGTGTGTGTCCAAATGTGTATCTGTCAGGTTTAGTTTTTGTATTTTACACTTGACCACGCCCCACAAATGTCAAGTGAAGCATGACAGATAATGCCACAAATCAATAAAAGCTTGGCTTGGATGGTGACAGACAGCCTCAAGGAGACCTGCATTTTTGGACACATCTCAACTTCTGAACCTTTTCAGGCCTGGCTGAACAGAGCCAATTTTCTATGTGGCTACACCAGAGCAGCTGTGAACACAGCACACTGGATGTGTGAACGTGTTTAGCCAGTGGATCAGAGAGCAGCAGTCCTAGCCAGACAACAGGCTGTCACAGATCTTAGGGGACCAAGGCCTGGAGAAAATTTTATTCAGTGCCTACAAACACAAAACAAGCACTTGGGACAAAGACATTTCTTATTTGCCTATCTTAGGCCTAGTCCACATGGACAAGGGTATTTTTGTAAACTAGATTTTTCCCTCCTTCATTTTTAAAAACATACATCCACACACACTGTTATAAAAACATTTCTGTACAAATGAAAATTCAGGATCAGAATCAGAAATATGTTATTGACTCCCGAGGTGAAATTGTGTATGTAAGTAAAAGTAATAAAATACAATAAAATAAAAATAAAAATGTGCATTATACTACAATGTTAACACTAGTACTGAAGATATTAAGAATAAAATATATGTCTGTTTGTAAATATGTGCATTGTGCTACATGCTGGTCTGTTACACTCAGAAATATAAAATATGTATTATGCTATGTATTTTGCCAGAATGGTTACTACAATATATACATCAGAAAAACAGACAAGAATAAGAATAAACATAAGAAGTGTGTACAGTTATGTGCATTGTATGTTGAATAAATATGTAAGACAAAACACAACTGAAGAGCATGCCAAACCAGCAGGTGGCAATATAGCCCTAACCCTAAAGACAAGCAAAGAGAAGAAGGCAGTGTATGATGTTGGCTGATCAGAAACCTGAAGTAAAGCTATTAGCAGAAGGCTACCTGTTGGACTGACCTTTGCAGTGCATTCCGACACTTGTTTCTCAATGTGCTGTAAATCTTTGTGTAAACATGTAAAAGTCCTGTAAGCGAGGTTAGAGCCAGTGCTATTTTGGTATTATCCATTGCAGGACAAGACACTCAGTTTCAGCAACACCGAAAACTGAATTTGTGTAAATCTCTACCCTGATCGTAGTTAAACAAAAGGTTTGTTTTCAGTGACCCAAAATGCAGTTTGCATGTGGGCGAAAGGCAATAAAAAAGCTAAATTTACAAAAATACCCATGTCTGTGTGGACTAGGGCTTAGGGAATTATTTAATTGCTAACAGACCACTCTACAGACAGTGGGTCTCATTAACCATGGCCACAACAAATTCCTAACCTTCCATGTTCCCTTATCCATTGTTGTCCTTACGGTACATGGCCAAACAAGGTACTATGCTGACCAAGGTACCTTTTTATCCGTTTGTTTTCTGGGACTAACTGACACAATCAGAAACCAAAAACAAGTCGTTTTTTCGTTTTTGGCAAAAAAATGTTGTTTTCTGATCCTATTGCAAAAAACAAATTTACCACTCCATATTTTGTTTCATTGGTGGGCGGGCTCTCAACACTCCCTTGCTTCTGATTGGCTAACGTGCATTAGCATTACATTTGGGCTGTGCCCTTCAAAATAAGGTTACGTCTTGGCCTTTATGCCAGCAGTATATCTCTGCAGACCCGGAGGCTGCATATTTGACCCACACAGACAGGCAATGAAGTAATGCAACAGTGTTTTATTGTATTGCCTGTTAATATGCAGCTGATAGACCATGAAAATGAAAGCTCTATAGTAAGTTTTCTTCAGGATGTACTGTGAACAGTGAAGTCTGCTCTCAGTAAAACTATCAACATGACAGCAAGCACGCCAAAAGTAGTTATTAAAAATGACCAGCAGGTGTAGCACTGCATCAAAGTTGTCATGAAAAATACAAATATGAATGAATAGGCCTATGTTGACAGCCAGATGGGAAAAAACAGATGTACATTACTTGCCCTGATGAAGGCCAGTGAGCATGGCCAAAACATGTTGGTGATTTTAATGTTCATCGTGAACTAGCCATTTAATAAAGGGCTTTTAACTTTTGCACCAGAGAAGAGTTGCCTTGGATTTTGTTTTTTCAAGATGCATTGCACTTCCTGACCAAAGAACACCCTCCCGGATACCATGATATTGCAACCCACATGAGAGCTTCTTCTGCTGTTGTCTTCAAGGAACTGAGCCATTGTTGTGTTATTAATTTCACCTGTGCCTTTCTTACTATGAAAAGTCAAACTGTGCATTCCAATACCCATACTACCATATTTTATAGTATATAGTATAGAAAAAGATTTAGTGTGTCCCAGTCAGGGCAGGAATTTCACGAGGGCCCTTGTGCCCTCCTAATTTGGCCCTCTGCCCTTGAAAAAAATATCTGCCCTAAGGCCACAGTGGCCTTGATGCCCTGCCCGCACTGCCCCAGGTGATTTTGCGGTTTTCTCCTTGGCCTCATTCCTGTCAACACGGCTTTGACACCTGTGTCTTTTGAGAAAGAGAAATGCAATGACATTCTGGATACTTATTGAGCAACATCAAATGAGAAGATGCGTACAGTGGTGGGTTTGATTCGAGCCTGGCATGAACTGCTCGGGCGGGCTATAACGACAGTTTAACACCAGTCTATCACCGGCCAACCGCGACACTTATTCAAACGCCCGGGCAGGGATCGGGACTGAGACCCCGTATTAAACAACCCAAGGTAAATTTAATCAACACTGTAATAATAGTAAGCTCCGCCATTATCTGCACTACTTTTTAAAGTTTTGGTTTCATGTATCATCATTCTGCAGGGGTGGGGCAGCGGTGCAGATCAAGGGAATATAACTTCAAGATTGCTCTAGATAACAACACTACGCTTGTTACTGTAAGTAAGTGCTATAAAACCTCTGCCAGCCAAGCCAATACTTCTTTCTTTCTTTTCTTTTTTTATTTTCACACATAGTAAAAACAACATAGAATCCAGATAAATAATAGAAAAAAAATACTTGTGATCAGCATGTAGAGAGCCATATTTCAATCTGCTCTGTCTCTCATTCGCGCTCACGAGGCTAACAGCAAAGTGTTAAAGACAAACTAAAATGAAAGCTGTCTGTATGTAGGACACTTTATCTGAAGATGTACCTGAGGCAGCCGACCTGCATTGGGTCTCATTCATGAAAAGTGAGTAAATCTGTGTGTAGATTTGCACATAAAAGCCTACACTACTAAAAACCTACTCCGGATTCAGGAATGCTGCGGGAAACTCAGATTTGATCGTAAACACGTGTGCATGATCATGAATGTCAATCCATCGTAAAGTGACAGCGTGCTCCCGGTAATCAGCAATTAGCATAAATCCCCGCCCATGAATAGCCAATGACCACCATATAAGGAGGTGTAGGTGCATCCAGTCAACCTGTCAGTCATGGCGCAAAGAAAGAGATTGAAATAATTTTGGGTGAAGTGGACTGAAGAAAAAACATTTTATTTTCTTCAGTTAGTAGTGGTGTGACAAGGACAGGCAAAGCGAAGGCCTGGAGGGAGGTAACAGATGCTGTTAATGTTGTCTCCATGGTACAAAGAACCATGTCAGAGGTGAAGCGTAAATGGTTTGATATGAAACTGGAGGCAAAGAAACGCATAAGCACACACACAAAAAAATACAGCGGTCACCAAACAAACAGAAGATTCATTTTTGGGGTTTTGAATGAAGTGGGAATGAGAAACCAGAGATGTTTTGTGCGTAATGGATAAATTCTAAATCAGTGATGGCTGTCGGAATGTAGAGCTATTTAACATTTATTTTAACAAATGATACGGATAACATATAGCCTACAGCAGTTTTGTATGCATTGTCTTCAAATTATTTGAATCTTAATAGCCTAAAGCTCTGTTTTATACAACGTAAATTAAACATTTTTCAAATCAGATTTGATCAGAAAGCCACAAAAAAACAAAACAAAAACAAAAACGTGTTGTCTCAAATAATTCTTTCAGCTGGCGCGTGCTCCTTCGTGGCTCCACCACCTGCTGCCCATGCTGAACCCAGGCACCGAGGCCGAAGAGGCTGTGATCTGGCTGTCCTTACGGATATTTTTATTATCATCATTCAACATGTAATCACGTGTAATCTATTGAGTCGATTTACATAGATAATTCACAATCATGAACCTAATCTGGATCTTAAACCTGCTAATTGCCAACTAATTTAACTAAATGTGTTATATTTTTAATATTTTTGTCATGTTTAGATTACGTGTTTCAAAGGCATCAGTGTATTGTGTGCATAACAGAGCGCAATACGAATTAAAATTGTAATTTCCAGTAGTGAAAAGCAATATTTATGTGCTTTACTAAATTTACACAAGCACTACGAGTGGTCAGGAGCAGGAGTAGATTTTGTTAGTAGCTACGAAAAGATCGGAGCTACTAAAATAATGATGAATGCGGACATGCACGTAAATTTCCGTCTGCAAACAGTTTACACACAAATTCCTTCTGCTCATGTTTCATGAATGAGACCCAGTGAGTCTCCTAAGTAGTGGAGGGACAGAGAGCAGGATGACTGACTGATACTGATGTTTGTTTTCATGCTGAGATAACGTGACTTTCTTCACTCAGTGTTGTGATGTCAGAAGGAATATCTATGTTCCAGTCAGATATTATTGGCTTTGAAATAGTGACTTTGTTGTTGTAAACATGACTGTTGTTGCCATGGACTGTATAAAACTATATCCTGTGTAACTGACCTATAAGGAAATCATCAGGAGGTGAGGTGTGTGCATGTGTGTGTGGAAGAGAGGAGAGTGAGGGAGATGGTGGTAGAGAGATAGTGTGTGTTATTAGATACTGTTAATGTTACTTATTATGCTAATGTGCATTGATAGCTCTTTTTTAGTCTATTGCTGCATTGTTGGGGAGGGCCATGCCTGTATATATAAATATATATATGTATGCAAAAAAAAAAAAGTGGATCGGTTGCTTGCTGCTAAAAATGTGGCCCATCGACATGATCTGGTTTTGAAATGCGGTCTAGTTGAAATATTAATTGAATAGCCCTGCTGTAGTTTGTTTGTTTGTTTGTTAGCTATCTAACAACACATCAAAAATAACTGTAAGCTAGTCTTGTTCAGTGAATCAGTTTATCATGTGCACTCAAAAAATATTTAGGCCTAATATTTAAGATTATTTGCTTAAACCTGGTTGTTCTATATTTAAAACACTTTGGGTTTATTAGCACTATTAAATAAATCACATTATTACTTATTATACTCATTATTATTACTTAAGCTTGTTTTATTTATTCATTTCACACATAGTTATACATCCTTAGTCCTTAAATTCATTATGGACATGGACTTAAAATCATTGTTTTATTTTATGGCCTTGCTGCCCTGGCTTTTGGCCTTTGTGCCCTCAAAAAATTGACAACACGATAGGCCAAGTGGCCTTGCCCCTAAAATGATGAAATTCCAGGCCTGGTCCCAATACATAGTATGTCAAATGCAGTGTGCCAAAAATACCAGGATGTTTGCAGTATTTTGCAGTATGCAAGCCAGCATGCTTTTCTGGCTATTCTGACCCACAATTGACTGCACAGCAGGTGATACATCACATCGACTGAGCTGCAAACAGATGACAGCTTGACAGCTCATTGGCAGCAGTTTGAAGGATGACAGCACATTCAAGTAACTGATGACCAGTGGAAGAGTAAAATTAGGAATATTAATTGTTTAAAGGATAACTTCAGTATTTTTCAACCTGGGCCCTATTTCCCCACGTGTATGTGTGCGTATGATTCATAGGTACAACTTGTTTTAAAATTGGTTCAGTATTGAGGGAGCCACCAGCCGCGAGGTAGATACGGGGGCAAATGTGTCCCGTATAACTTTGCACATTACAAGTGCTTTTTTTCGCCACTGACCGATTCAGATCGCCAGTGCTATCTCTGTAAATAGCATACTAAGCGTTTCCCTTACCCTTCACTTCCTCTGGGCTGTGTGTGACGTCATCTCATGAGAGCTTTGCTTGTTGCCGGAAGAAAACAGAGGAGCCATGCTGAGTGCCGCACAGAGTGGCGCTGGTTGTCCCGGAGTTTTACTGCATCGGTATCATGGCTGCATATTTACCCGATTTCGAGAATGAAGATGAGCCCTTCTATTACGATGGCCGCCCGTAGTTATTTGAGCCTGAGTGTATGGACGAGGAGCTCCTACAAATCGAAGAGCAGACGAGGATAGAGAGAGAGGGCCAACGACCAGACGAGGGTGAAGCAGTGGCTGCATGAACGCGAATCTCTGAGGACTGGTGGTGCTCCTGTGGTTGCTGTGACTCCATGCCCACAGAGGAAGAATGTCTGTGTTGCAACGAGCGGGACCGGTTGCCCAGTATTCATGGTCTTGATGTGTCCTGGGATGATACAGAAACTACCAAACGCTGTGTAACTACGTTAGAGGATTTCCCCCCTCTGATCAACAGGGCAGTGCTGGATACCTTTTTTCATGTGCCCAAAATAAATTGGAGGAGGTGGCCACAACCACAGGGACCAAATGGTCAACTATCCATCAAGTAAGTATAACTAATATGTCTTTATGCATGTAATACTGATACCTAGAATTCTCATCGAGACGCACATTTACTGTTGCATACTTTGCCCTCGTATATATCGTACCCTGTTTTCTTCCGGCAACATGCAAAGCTCTTGCGAGATGACGTCACACACAGCCGGGAGGAGGTGAAGGGTCACGGAATCGCTTAGTATGCTATTTACAGAGATAGCACTGGCGATCTGAACCGGTCAATGCCGAAAAAAAGCACTTTTAATGCGCAAACTTATACGGGACGCATTTGCCCCCATATCTACCTCGCGGCTGCCGGCTGCATCCGCCTCCCTCAATACTGAACCAATTTTAAAACGAGTTGTACCTATGAATCATACGCACACATACACATGGGGAAATAGGGCCCAGGTTGAAAAATACAGTTATCCTTTAAACAATTAATATTCCTAATTTTACTCTTCCATTGGTCATCAGTTACTTGAATGTGCTGTCATCCTTCAAACTGCTGCCAATGAGCTGTCAAGCTGTCATCTGTTGTTGTTCAAATGTTTCTTGCAATAAAACATCTTTACTAACTGTTCTGTGTGTTTTCATTGTTTGATATGTAGTTGTGTTACCATGTTACCAAGTAAAAAATAGTAAAGATAAACTATAAGCAATGTAAGATAGGGAAAGCAGTTATGTACTTTTCATCATAACACTTTTGCAATAAATTAATAGTATTTATAGGACTAAAAGCTTACTGCACTATTCCCCTCAGACGTAAAGGTCCATAGTCTGCCCGATAAATGTTCAGTGCATTCTGCAGTGAAAATACATTCAGGCAGACAGGTTCTAGGCCAGGATGATCCACCATGCATGATGGTGGCTCAGGAAGCTGCTGTAGTCTTTGTGTAACCTAGAAATTATGAAAGGTAAGTGAGTGACAATGGATAACAGAAAAGAGAGACTGTAAAATGACAACCATGTTTGCCCAGTGTTCACACTTACTTGTGGTATTTCCATACAGCAGATATTCTCGGGCTTGGTAGGCATTTGTTCACAATTGCCACAGGAACACGTGTTTTTAAACAGAATTTGTGTTATTCATTGGAAACTACATAGCTAATCAATCACGTCGCGTTGTTTCTTTTGTAATATTTATTTAAAGTTTATAAACTGTTGGAACCGGTTCAAAAACAATACTGCTGGTAGAGAGGTGATGGGAGGCAACTGGCTCATTGAAAACTACAGTTGTTGAAAATTGTGGCAGTAGCTATTTACAGGTCATCACTGCAAATAAGAGCAGGTTCTCAACAGACTTACCTGGCTACATAAAGGTAAATTAAAATAAATAAATAATATGGTGTTATGCTTTTCTCTAGTATGGGCGAGTGCTCAATTGCATCCGCGTTACTGCAACTGAACAGCAGTAAACGCCAGCCGAGGTTTGGCGAAGCTTTATGATGTAAGCACTCTAGGCAGGAGAAGGGGGTTGTGATCTGTAACAACATGGGAAGACGGCCACTAAGCCTGTAAAACTTTCGTTAGTCTATGCAGTAACATAAAAGTAATGTCGAGGTAACAAACCTAACTACTAACCACTGAGAAACATCCATGTTCATTCTTGGCTGCTGACTTTCTTCTGGAGCGTCTTGTTGTTCAGGGTCGGACTCCGGCTCGAACGTGTACGGTTGCACCGCAGTCTGTTGTCCGGCAGCCATTTCTTTCACAAACTCAGCCGTTGCCATGGTCACACGGTGCCGGCCTCACGTCTTCCACAGGCAGGAAAAGGTGGGCGGCGCAAATACCGTCTCTGGGCGGCGCACGCAGTAGCTCATTAGCATTTAAAGGGAAAGGCACTGAAACCGGCCATCTGGAGCAGGGCTGTGAAACTGGTGTTTCAAGAACCCTGCTGTGCTCAATCCTTCAGCTTTTTCGACCAAAGCACGTTACTAACGTACCATTTAGACATCAGGGAACCTTGTCAGGAAGCAGAAATGAGCATAATATGTCACCTTTAAGTAAACAAAATAATCATATATATTACAAACAACAACAGGACATAACTATAAAAATAACAATGACAGAGACATGCAGATGTAATATCGCTGTCACAAGTATACTTTTGAAACCACAATCTGTGCACTATAACATTTAAAGGAACACTTACCTTTCTGGAAATTTTACACTCTTCTTTGTTTAGGTTAAAATGCTATGCTAATGGCACACTTAAATGTAAGTGAATTCCACCAAATAAAATCTCATAATCATACCATTCTCATATGGTTCTAAGAAAACTCCGACCAATCATTGCATTTGGACCGAATGCAATGATTGGTCAGAGTTTTCTCCTGCCTGTCTGTCTTCCCCACGTGGAAGCCTCCAACTGACTAACCACTCTTGTAACCCCCCCCCCCCCCCCGTAACCCGGAGTCTGCGAGACAACAAATATGCTACTAACAGGGAGACTTCTGGGTATAATCTAGTACCAGGGACGCTTGTGGATATAAGCTAGTAACAAATGCGGACCACCGCTTCCACCTCCAGCCGCTCCAACAGGGAAATCAGTTGGCAAAAGAAAGAAACGGTGCAACAAGAAGTAAATTCTTCAGTGCAATGCAGTCACGAGTTTCTAATAGACATTAGAAACCGCTGCAGAGATCTAATGCTACAACCAAGAGAGCTCAGGATGTGTAGCAAGCTTGGCCTGCTACATCAAGCTAGCCCTGAGATGACCGTGGTTTCGCCTGGAGCTGTCCCGACGGGGAGACGCTGGCAGCACTGACAGGATGAGGAGGCAGGGGAAGTGCGGCTAGGCTAAGAGCTAACCCCATAAAACCAGCTGTTCCCAGCGTCCTTCTGGCGAATGTCCGCTCGCTGGACACAAAAATGGATTTCATCCGACTGTGGAGATCCACTCACTGAGGAGTCAGGGACTGCTGCATCCTTGTGTTCATTGAGACATGAATGAATGGTAACATATCAGACTCCGGTGTTGAGCTAACGGGGCAAAACACAATTCATGGTGCTGCGATGTGAAGAGGATCTCCCAGTTCTGCTCTCAGGATGTGGAGTTTTTGACTGTGAAATGTTGACCCTTTTCATCTTACTATTACACTATATGTTCTTTCTTATGTATTGCACAAATTGTTTTTAAATGTTTTGTTTCTTTTTGCTTGGGGTGTGCGAAATGTCATTTTGTTTTTGTGCTGCGCATAAAAATGGCAAATAAGTTCAGTTCAGTTCATAATGTTATATATGACAACACAGCATCCAGTTGCTAATGGCTACTGTTAGCCTACTGTAGCGTAGCATCTGAAACATTAACATTATCTTCCTTGTGCGTTTCCACTTACTAGTAACGTTACCGCTACTATCTAACATTAGCATTGTAACCTTATTCTAAAACTCATCAGTTTTAGACCCCAGAAACGCAACCTCAGAGTTTTAAAACTCTGGGGTTGCGTTTGACTGTCTTGGTTGTAACGTTACACTCTCTCCTCTTCTGTGTATCTAACGTTACCTTGTCAACGCCTACGTTTATCATAGACGTAACGAGGATATAATGGAGGAGGGGTGAGTAAGCCGTTGGAGGGAGATGGAGTTGCAGGAGGAGGGGGCTGGGACTTTGGAGGGAGGCGGGAGTTGTGGATGTTCAAATTTTTTCTAAGTGCTGTGTGAAATGCAAGAAAGGTAAGAGTTAAAAAGTTAGAGTTAAACTACACACACTGCAAAGTAACAACAGCAGAGCTCTGCAGGTTGATCTCCGTGTCTGGCAAAGTCAGAAGTCAGAGTCAATACCGGAATAGGGAAGTGCGGAAAATAAACACAACCCGATCCACAAAAATAGTGCAACCTAATTCAACAGCAGAGGCGCCTGAACGACCAACTACACTACCACGAAAGCAGCGACGGGCCTGCCAACAGAGATCCAACCTGACCGGATCCAGAACCTCCACTGATAGGCCCGTCGCTGCTTTCGTGGTAGTGTAGTTGGGGTAGCTAGCAACAGGAGCAGCCTCCTTCGTTGGTCGTTAGGTGGAGCAGCCAAATATGCCATCCAAAGAGAGCAGATAGCACGCTCAAAATAAAGTTAGCACCAGCATGTTTGTTTGGTCTGCCATTTCACTAGCTATTTGCTGTCGCTCTGACGTCAAACAATGGAGACAGGTAATAAAATACTGCAGTTATCCTATCTATCGTGTTACCACCAAATATAAAATGTTAACTGTTAACATTTTTCTTTCAGTCACACTGATCATCACCGCTCCACTTCCACCAGTGTGCCACCAGAAATATATCCCACAAAGGTTTCTGTGTCTTGTTGTTCTGCCCTCACTGTTCGACCTGAACACAGCTATGCAGACAGATAAACTCTTCGACAAGTGACAGGTGGATAGTCTCCTTTACTGAGATGTTCCCCTTAAATATCGACAGAGTAAAACTGAAAGAAAATAAAAAAATACATTTCAGGCGTTTAGCTGGGGTATAAAATATATGAATATGGCAATTAATTAATTAATTAATTCAACACTACAAACATGTTTGAGAGATTTGCATAAACAGAATACAGCAGCCTATATACCAAATTCACTATGAAGGAGACTGTTAAATACTTAATGAAATTACAACTTTGTAAGAAACGCAATAAAGAATTTAAAATCAAAGCCATATACAGTCCTAATGGAGCCATACTACCAGCATAAAACATCAGTATATCCAATCCACTAAAACAATCAGAATACCAAAAATAATCAGTGATAATGCCTTAAAGACATGTTAAAGATGGTTAATACTCACAATGCTCTTCATAAAGCAACAAAGTAGGATGGATGCAGAGCTGATTTACAACTAACTTAACCTCTGTCTCTGCTGGCAAAAACTAAACATATGAGACTTCCTGTTTGCTGTGTGACTTAAGTAATTCGTACTGGCTGTTGCAACACAAGAAAAAGAAAACATGAAAACATTAGCACAACCTGCTGGCAGAATCAGTGTCTACCAGCACACTTGTCATGTCATTGGGTGGCAGTGATCAGCACATCTGGGTGATGCCGTGCTGTGTGTTATCATGTTCAGTGTATTTTCATTAATATACCTACAACATCTACAATCCCACTCTGCTTTTGCAGAATAAATAGTTGGGCTCTGGTTAGTTTTTTCTTCGTCCCGCTTATCGGCAGATCTAGATGATGATGTTGAATGTGCGTTAGCATGTTGGATGTTTTTTTCATTCACATCCCCTATAATGGTGGAGTAACACCAACTGTCCTCTTCTTTTATACAGCTCTCTCTCTGGTGCTGTTGTAGCTGACTGACGGAAGGGTCTTCCAGGTCCAGCGTATTAATTTGTGCTTGTCATAGTAACTGACTTGCACGCCAATCCGTTTGTTGTGCTAACCTCAACATTTGTCTATTGTGTTTCATATGGAAGGCCCACAAATACTGATTCCTGTCTCATAATTTATCAGACTTTTTCAGACCTTTGAATGTTGGAGTCCAGCTCCATGGGGTCTGCATGTGTTTGGGTAGACACATTCTGGTTGGCCAACCACATTTATGCCTTTCTCAGTGTGTGAATGCCTGCTCATGATTAGAGAAGTATTACCGAAAGAGTCCCGTAGATGTCTCCACCTGTGCTATTAGAACTAGGGTTATATTATCATAACCTTTGTTACTGCCGGTTAATAATTCAAGGTATTTAAATCCGTGTATCATTCCGTCATTCGTTTTTCAAAATAAAACCAAATATGAAAAAACAAAATAATGACTTGCTTTTTCTATATTTGTTTCCAGAACCAAAATGAAAAAACAGATAACGACTCGTTTTCCGATTTCCAATTTTCTGTTTAAATGGAAAATGGAAAAAACGGATAACGGGCCGGATTTGAGCCTTTCATACACTTTCAATATTTTCATCTCTCACACATTGCGTGACCTGGAAGCCAAGTGTTTTTTTTTTCATAATTATTATTATTATTATTATTATTATTGAAAAAATATACTAAGATATCACACAAAATATCAGGACAAAAACTTTACATCACTGAATAAAGGCAAAAAATAAATAAATGAATAAATAAATAAAGGAGGCTCAGGGTACTTGTATAAAGAGACCTGCGGAGGAACTTTTGAACTTTGCAGAGGAGTGCTCCATTCTGAACTGCTTGTAGCCTAGTTATGGCTTTATCTTTATTCAAGAAAGTTTGAGAGCATTATTATTATTTATTGATTTCACATTCAGGTTTTGTAATATTGTCCCTCAAACCCTGCCCTTGCACTCAAATAGCCTCTGCTTGCGCTTAGATCTACTCTGTTTCTGCTCAAACTGTGTGCTTGCACTCAGATACCATGTTGCTTGCACTCAGATGCTAGTTTGTGCATATTCAATACGGACCTAGGAACCTTTTGCAAGCACTGGTTTCTTGTAGGACTGGTCAGAGTGACAACTACATCCAAGAGTACCCAGCTGCAGGCAAGATGGCGGACAAGGGCGCCATCTTGCCTGCATATATCCAATCCATACCGGAAGTTCATACCGGAAGTTAATATTCTTTGTGTGTATATATACCGGAAGTGTATACTGGAAGTTGTATACATACCGGAAGTCCATACCGGAAGTTTTTTGTTTTGTTTTTTTCCCCCAGAAGTCTGTTTTTAAGTCTGCCTTTTTTATATTATTTATTTTAGCAATACATTTACAAACTTTGAAGCAGTCAACAATTATAAATATATATATATATATATATATATATATATATATATATATATATATATATTATAAAATAAATAAAAATAATACAGTTACTTCAGCAATTATTTTAAATACAATCATGTTTTGTTTGGAATAACATTGACCCCAACAAGTTAAACCTACAAAAATTGCAGAAAATCAGCAAACACATGAATTTTAGTTGGTTTAATTTTTAACAAAGATTAAATAAATTGAGCACTTTCATTTATTGGGCTACAGTTGCAACATGCAGATTACTATTAGGTCATTCAAAACAACTGAAAACCATGGACACAACAAATATCATACTTACTCTTCCATCAGTGTGGTTAATTGTAACTATTTACCAATTAAATGAACGTAATAATTAGATTGTCATATTGTCAGATGTATTCTATTATATTTCAGGAATACATGTAAACACAATATTACACTATTGTACTGGCAACATAAAGAAGTAGACTTGGAGTTCTCTTTTTTGTGAACAAGTTTTTATTGTAGATATCCATATCAATTTCAAAAGTAGAAAAAAACAAAGAAAAAATGGAAAAACAGTACAATAATTTAATTGTTTGGTCTATAAAATGTAAGAAAATGGTATAAAATGTCAACCACTGTTTGCCAAATCCCAATCCCACTGATCCCAGCCTAAAATGTCTTGTTTTGTCCCAAACAAATATCATTAAACATTACTGTTACATGTAGAAGTATATGATCTCAAACAGATACTTCTCATCAACATACCATGGAAATGAACTGCATTTTCCGTATGGTTTTTCAGGTGCCTCTGGATCGCGCTCTCATTTTTGGTTTTAAATTTGGGGCAGAAAGGACACCCAAACTCAGATGGTGAAAGGGTTGTGTGCCCCAGACTGGCTTCGTCACTCAAAATACAGGGGTGCATTTGAAAAAAGGAGAAGTCAATCAACATTGATATCTGGAAAACATACTGAACATCAACCATATTTTACCGATCTAAAGGACTCATGGTGGAGGAGGCACTACAGATATTTATGTATCCACATGTGTATTAGTGCTCTGCATTACTAAAACATAATACAAATGTATTTTTTGCAGACACCCGGGGCTATGTATACGTTATTTATCTGACCCGGTTAACCCTCGGGGGTCGCTCATGTCGTATACCACATGAGACGACTCTCGTTACTATTTTTAGAATATCTCCGGACAAAAAGAGGTATAGACCTTGATTAAGCAGTACAGGGTTGAGGTTATACAAGCATTAATACACGAGGAGACCAGGCAAACCAAAAATTGGAAAAAAATGGCTTGTGTGCAGTGAGTGTGTGCACAGATGTTTTACACCACAACACACCAAAAAGCCGAGGAACGCATATTAACCCCGCTGCAAACTACATATCTAAATTAACCAACACATAAAGCGAGGGCAGTAATAGTCTCTGACCAACATTAATACTTTTTACACACAAACACTGATGAAAGGGAGCACAACAGACCTTGAGCAGCTAACGTTAAGTTAATACCAATCATGCCCTCATTCTTACACAACAAATGTAGCTAAACCCACCATCCGGTGGTAGTAATTTGTGCATGCCGAGATTCCCCACATAGATGTCCCCTTATGATTCGATACATTACATAGAATTGCATCTTAGAGAACATAACACGTGTTAAAATATGATGAAGATGATGGCGTGTATAAATGCAGCAGCTTGGTACTCTATGCTAGTGCTAGCTACTAGCTAGTACTGCCAGTGCTAAGTGCCAAACAGAATTTAGTTGTACAATGTACAAGGACAATAAAGTTGTCTAGTTCTAATAATTAAAAGACTCGTTCCCTTACCGTTCTTTCTCTTAGTCGTGCGTGTATTGTTCGCATTCTTCTCTTCGTCTTCTCTGTCGTCTTCCTCTTCTTCTTCAGCGAATAATACACAGACCAACTTCCGGTATGGACTTCCGGGGTCTGCCCATTGGTCCGACAGCCCATTGATCCGACATCCCATTGTTCCGACCATATTAAACCCATTGTTCTGAAGTCCCGTTGTTCCGAAATCATCATGATGCCCTGTGGTTAAGGTCTGGTTAGGTTTAGGCACAAAAACCACTTGGATAGGGTTAGGAAAAGATCATGGTGTGGGTTAAAATGAAAAAGAAAGTGGCAAACACATAAGCCGTGAGCCTGCTTCGCCTCAAGCCTTTCCCAGCTGATCCAGAGCCGGTCGCGGCGCACCATCAAGGCAGAAATAAGCCTGCCGGGAGCCATTCAGCACCGCGGAAAACTCCCCACACAACCCGGACCCCAGAGTTAATAACAGGAGTTTCATTCTCTCCTCTCTATGTCACTTGTATCTTGACCAGTAGCCTACTTTTTTTTTTCTTTTAATAATTATTTACTTGATTTTGAAAATCATCTGTACATAGCGCAACGTAAATAAAGAACCAAAAATAAAAAACATGAAAACAAACAAACAGAAACAACCAAAACAAATAAACAAATCAAAAATGATATGCTATTTCATATGGTAGAACAAAGAAAAAAATGTATGCTGTTTCACATGGTCAATAGAGAATTAAAACATTCAAACAAACATACCCAAACAAATGCAAACAAGAAGAAAAACATAATTCTAAGCAAATATAAGCCTCCAGAAAAAAAAGAAAAGAAAAATAAAGAACAATAGTTTAAAAATAAAACAAAAATGTATGTTAGAATAGCCTGAGAATATAGGCAATAGTATGAGACCAAGTGGATAATGTGTCAAGTTTTGCACAATTAATGTTGGCTGTAGATTTTTCGAAAAGACAGATATCATAAAACAATGCAACCCAGACTTTTTTCATTATAATACTTGGTTCGAACCAACTCTTAAGAATAGTCTTTTTTTTTTTTTACAGCCGTTGAGTCAGCAAAAATGATTTGTTTCCACGTATGTGGTAATGTAACATTTGGGTTGTAACCAAAAAGCCAAAAGGCTGTGCAAAATGGGAGATGTTTATCCAACAAATCTGACAGTGTTTGAGCAACATAGACCCAAAGAGTTTTTACTGTTACACAATCCCAAAACATATGTAAGTAAGTTCCTAGTTTTGAATGGGGGCACCTATCACAAAGATCTCTACTTGACAGTTTCAGTCTAAATCTGCATTCGGGAGTAAAATAAACTCTGTGAACAAATTTAAAATGAATAAGCTGATGAGCAAGATTTTTGGACGAAGAAAAGACGTAATTCCAGATCTTAGGCCAATCCAATTCGAAACCAAGCTCATGCAGGTCTCTATCCCAGACCGATGTAATAGGTAGAGGATTAATATTATGTTTTAATAACCAGTCATAAAAAGAAGTAACAAACCCAGACTTTGAAGCAGAACAAAGACGATTTACAAGAGGATGTGAGCTTAAAGGATGGTCCCACGGTACTCCATACGTTTTTAAAGCAGTACGAAGTCTGAGATAGAGAAACCAGGAGGATCCTGGTAATGAATAAGACTCCCAAAGGTCCTGGAAGGAACGGAGACCTTGTTGATAAAAAATGTCACCTATCAATCAATCAATCAATCAATCAATGAACCAATTTTATTTATAAAGCCCAATATCACAAATCATAATTTGCCTCACAGGGCTACAGCATATAAATCCCTCTGTCCTTTGGACCCTCACAGCGGATAAGGAAAAACTCCCCAAAAAAACCCTATAATGGGGGAAAAAAACGGTAGAAACCTCAGGAAGAGCAACTGAGGAGGGATCCCTCTTCCAGGATGGACAGACGTGCAATAGATGTCGTACAGAACAGATCAGCATAATAAATTAACAGTAATCCATATGACACAATGAGACAGAAAGAGAGAGAGAGAGAGAGAGAGAGAGAGAGAGAGAGAGAGAGATGCAGGACAGACGGTAATGACAGTAGCTTACAACAACATTAATGAAAGTAATAATATTGTTATAGTTCTGGCTACTGTGGTACAATATGTTGAAAGTATATATTAGTATCTGGCAGTATACATGTGTGATAATAATCATATCAATCAATCAATCAATTTTATTTATAAAGCCCAATATCACAAATCACAATTTGCCTCACAGGGCTTTACAGCATACGACATCCCTCTGTCCATATGTGTATAATAACAGTAGAAGTATGACTAATGACTAATGATGGCAGCAGCAGCAGGAGGCATCTGGCAGGACCACGGCAGCAGCACGACCACACACGTCACGCTATCCAGGCACCGCTGCAATATGAGTTAACCTGAGAGACAGTGGAGCACAAAGGCTCCGGAGAAGAAGCCGACTTAGTGACATCCAGAATGGCCGAGTTAGCAAGATGCAGTAATAGGATACGAGAGAGAGAGAAGGAGAGAAGGTGCCCGGTGTATTATAGGGGGGTCCTCCGGCAGACTAGGCCTAAGTCAGCCTAACTAGGGGCTGGTACAGGGCAAGCCTGAGCCAGCCCTAACCATAAGCTTTATCAAAGAGGAAAGTCTTAAGTCTAGTCTTAAATGTGGAGACGGTGTCTGCCTCCCGGACCGCAACAGGAAGATGATTCCACAGGAGAGGAGCCTGATAGCTGAAGGCTCTGGCTCCTGATCTACTTTTGGAGACGTTAGGGACCACGAGTAACCCTGCATTCTCAGAGCGCAGTGTTCTGGTGGGATAATAAGGCACTATGAGCTCTCTAAGTTATGACGGAGCTTGACCATTTAGAGCTTTACAAGTTAACAGTAGGATTTTAAATTCAATTCTGGATTTTACAGGGAGCCAGTGCAGAGAAGCTAAAACAGGAGAAATATGATCTCGTTTCTTAGTTCCTGTTAGTACACGTGCTGCTGCATTCTGAATTAGCTGGAGAGTTTTTAAGGACTTACTAGAGGTACCTGATAATAGAGAGTTACGGTAATCCAGCCTTGAGGTAACAAAAGCGTGGACCAATTTTTCTGCATCTTTTCGGGTCAGGATAGGCCTAATTTTCACAATATTACGCAGATGAAAAAATGCAGTCCGTGAGGTTTGTTTTAAATGAGAATTAAAAGACAAATCTTGATCAAATGTTACTCCGAGATTTCTTACGGTAGTGCTAGAGGCCAGAGCAATGCCATCTAGAGAAATTATGTCATCAGATAAAGAGTCTCTCAGTTGTTTGGGGCCAAGAACAATAATTTCAGTTTTGTCTGAATTTAACATCAGGAAATTGGTGCTCATCCAGGTTTTTATGTTTTTAAGGCAGTTATGGAGTTTAGTTAATTGATTACTTTCTTCTGGCTTCATGGATAAATACAACTGTGTATCATCCGCGTAACAATGGAAATTTATAGAGTGATTTCTAATGATGTTGCCTAAAGGAAGCATATATAGAATAAATAGGATTGGTCCGAGCACAGAACCTTGCGGAACTCCAAAACAAACATTAGTACGTAAGGATGATTCATTATGAACATCAACAAACTGAAAACGATCAGACAAATAAGATTTAAACCAGCTTTGTGCAGAACCTTTTAGGCCAATTAAGTGATCCAGTCTCTGTAGCAGAATTTGATGGTCAATAGTGTCAAACGCCGCACTAAGATCTAATAAAACAAGTACAGAGACGAGTCATTTGTCTGAAGCAATCAGAAGGTCATTTGTAATTTTAACTAGTGCTGTCTCAGTGCTATGATGCACTCTAAATTCTGACTGTAATTCCTCAAATAAATTATTATCATGGAGAAAATCACACAGCTGGTCTGCGACTACTTTCTCAAGGATCTTTGACATAAAGGGAAGATTAGATATTGGTCTATAGTTGGCTAACACCTCTGGATCCAGGGTGGGCTTTTTTAGTAGAGGTTTAATTACAGCTACCTTAAAAGACTGTGGTACATAGCCTGTTAATAAGGATATATTGATCATATCTAATATATGAGTGTTAACTAAAGGTAAGACCTCCTTAAGTAGCCTAGTTGGGATGGGGTCTAAGAGACACGATGATTTAGATGAAGAAATCACTGCGGTCAATTCTTGAAGAGAAATTGGGGAGAAGTAATCTAAATATATATATGGTCATATAGCTGTGTTTGAGGTTAGATAGGTAGACCTACTATCTGAGGACAGGAGGTCATGAATTTTGCCTCTAATAATTAGAATTTTGTCATTAAAAAAGCTCATAAAATCATTACTGCTAAGGGCTAAAGGAATACAAGGCACAATAGAGCTTTGACTCTCAGTCAGCCTGGCTACAGTGCTGAAAAGAAACCTGGGGTTATTCTTGTTTTCTTCTGTTAATGCTGAGTAATAGTTTGCTCTGGCATTGCAGAGGCTCCTCTTATAAGTTTTGAGACTGTCTGCCCAGATTAAATGAGATTCTTCCAGTTTGGTTAATCGCCAATTCCTTTCAAACTTTCGCGATATTTGTTTTAACTTACAGGTTTGAGAGTTATACCAAGGAGTGAACTTTCTTTGCTTTGTTAACTGTTGTTCGCAGCAAGCCTACGGTGCTATCAACAAAATGATCAATTCAGGAGAGGTTAAAGTTGGTACAGGAAACCTCTGTTACTGAAGGTATTGGTATTGAATTTAACGATGGAGTAATCATTTCCTTAAATTTTGCAACAGCACTATCTGATAAACATCTAGTATAGTAACTGTTGCTGAGTGGCGTGTAATCGAGTAAAAAGAAATCAAAAGTAATCAGATAATGATCCGATAGCAAGGGATTCTGTGGAAAGACTGTTAGGTTATCAATTTCAATTCCATACGTCAGAACTAGATCGAGGGTATGGTTAAAACAATGAGTGGGTTCATGTACACCCTGACTGAAGCCAATGGAGTCTAATAATGAGATAAACGTGGTAGCCAGGGAGTCATTATCAACGTCAACATGAATGTTAAAATCGCCTACAATAATAACTTTATCTGATTTAAGAACTAGACTGGATAAAAACTCTGAGAATTCAGATACAAATTCAGAATACGGGCCAGGAGCACGGTACACTATAACAAATAAAAGTGGCTGCGAGGTTTTCCAGGTCGGATGTAAAAGACTAAGAACGAGGCTTTCAAATGAATTATAATCTAGTGTAGGTTTAGGGCTGATTAACAGACTAGAGTTAAAAATGGCTGCAACTCCCCCTCCTCGGTCGCTGCCTCGAGGAATGTGGGTATTATTATGACTGGGAGGAGTGGACTCATTTAGACTAACATATTCATCTTGACAAAGCCAGGTTTCAGTGAGACTGAGTAAATCAATATGATTATCTGATATTAATTCGTTTACTAACACTGCTTTAGACGATAGAGACCTGATATTTAACAGTCCGCATTTAATTCTCCTGTTTTGTCTTTCTGTCACAGAAGAGGTTTTAATTTTTATGAGGTTGTTATGCACAACTCCTCTTTGTTTTATTCATTCATTCATTCATCTTCTAACCGCTTCATCCTCTTGAGGGTCGCAGTGGGGCTGGAGCCTATCCCAGCTACATCGGGCGAGAGGCAGGGTACACCCTGGACAGGTCGCCAGACTATCGCAGGGCTGACACATAGAGACAAACAACCATTCACACTCACATTCACACCTATGGACAATTTAGAGTCACCAATTAACCTAGTCCCCAATCTGCATGTCTTTGGACTGTGGGAGGAAGCCGGAGTGCCCGGAGAGAACCCACGCTGACACGGGGAGAATATGCAAACTCCACACAGAAGGGCTCCCAACCCTCTTGCTGTGAGGCGAGAGTGCTAACCACCACACCACCGTGCCGCCCCTCTTTGTTTTATTTTAGATTTAAATAATTTAGGAGGTCGGGGGACAGACACCATTTGTATAAAACTATGAAAACTATGACTGGGTAACTGAACTAGAAGCTCAGAGAGGCGTATAGGACTGCGACTCTCTGTCCTGATCTCAACTCTGGGTTGTCAGGGATTTAAATTACTAATAAAATTTGCAAGGTTCCTAGAAATGAGAGCAGCTCCATCCAAAGTGGGATGAATGCTGTCTCTCCTAATAAAACCAGGTTTTCCCTAGAAAGTTTGCCAATTATTAACGAAACCCACATCGTTTACTGGACACCACCTGGACAGCCAGCGATTAAATGATGACATGCGGCTAAACATGTCATCAGTGGTCAGATTTGGGAGGGGTCCAGAGAAAACTATGGAGTCCGACATAGTTTTTGCATATTCACACACCGAGGCAATATTAATTTTAGTGACCTCCGATTGGCGTAACCAGGTGTCATTGCCGCCGACGTGAATAACAATCTTACTGAATCTACGTTTAGCTTTAGCCAACAGTTTTAAATTTGATTCAATGTCGCCCGCTCTGGCCCCAGAGCGGGCGACATTTGACTATGGCCGCTGGTGTTGCTAATTTCATGTTCCTCAGAACAGAGCTGCCAATAACCAGAGTTTTATCCTCAGCGGGTGTGTCGCTGAGTGGGGAAAAGCGGTTGGAAACGTGAACAGGCTGGTGGTGAGCCGTGGGCTTTGGCTTGGAGCTACGCCTCTGGCGAACCGTAACCCAACCTCCCGGCTGAACGGGAGTTACCGGAGGACAGCTAGCAGAGGCTAAGGCTATGCTATGTGGCTCTGCACCGTCTACAGGGGGCTGGCTAACTACCGCAGCTACTGAATGGTTTTCCATGGTGTGGAGCTGCGCTTCTAATTCACTAAGCCTCGCCTGCAACGCAGCAAATAAGCTACACTTGTTACAATTACCACTGTCGCTAAAGGAGGCAGAGGCATAACTGAACATTTGGCACACCGAGCAAGAAAGAGCAGAGGGAGAAGCCATCGCTAACTGTAAAGCTAATGTAGTTACCAAGGCTAGTAACGTGCAAACAACAGCTAAGAGATTAGCGAGAAAGTCGTAGAAAGGAGGAGAGCTATAAGTGCTTAAATAGAACTAGTATGGGTTAAGACTTGGAGTAGACGTTAAAGCAACTGAAGTGAGAAAGCAGAAAGCAGGCTAGTAGAATTCACCAGAGCAGTACAGAGACGCTGTCACAGAAACACTGGAAATGACACAACTCGCTTACCGCAATACGTCAGCACGTCAGCACCGTCAGCAGTGTTTGCAAACCATCTGTGTGCCGCCATATGACATTCAAAATTGCAAAAAAAACAAAGTCATAGTTCTAGTACCTAGAACATTTATACCCTGATGAGCCCATTTAGGGAAGTGGAAAGGCATGGAATCAGTTAGAAGATAGTTATTATTCCATATGGGGGTCAAATCATGAAACCTACAATTACTACACTGTAAATAATTAACTATTTGATACCAGACAGTCAGAAAATTTGACATAATAGACCCCATATGTAGCCGAGTCATCCTAATCTTTGCACCGCAAAATGGCAGATCTTGAAGTCTAAAAGGATGACATAAAGTATTCTCAAGAGTTCACCATGGAACAGAAGAGGAAGAATCGAGCCATACCATCAGAGATCTTAGCTGGAAAGACCAGTAGTACATTTTAAAATTGGGTAGAGAGAGTCCACCTAGGGTTTTGGGACGTGTTAAGGTGGAAAAACTAATTAAGCGGTGCTTACCTTTCCAAAGAAAATTTCTACAAATTGCCTCCAAGTCCTTACAAAACTTACAAGGAGGTGAAAGTGGAAGCATGGAGAAAAGAAAGTTGATACGGGGGAGGAGGTGCAAGGGAGACCATTTGGTTAGGTCACTATTAATTTTTGCCAATACTGTGGTGTAATTATCCTTAACAATAGAAGGAAGGCTGGGACGGATTGTTATTCCCAAATAGGTAAAAGCATTACACTCCAAAGTCACTGGTAGTGAAGAAAGGGTAATTTTACTAACTGTAGAATTAAAGGGCATTAAAAGGGATTTCGACCAGTTAATTCTATAGCCAGAAAATGTCCCAAAAATGTTAAACAGACTTAGCACATGGGGGAAAGAAGTAGTCAAGTAGGATAAATACAGTAAATTATCATCAGCATAAAGAATGAATGAAAAATAGAATGACTTGTTCCTTTAATTGAGATAGGTGATATATGTTGATGTTGTCTGACAGCTTGTGCCAAGGGTTCTAAAGAAAGTGCAAAGAGGCCAGGTGAGAGAGGGCAGCCCTGTCTAGTTGATCTGTACAGTCTAAACTCAGGTGAACCGGGGTGGCCAGTTTGAAGGTGTGCAGTGGGACTGGCATACAAGGTACAGACCATATTAATAAACTTGGGACCAAATCCAAAATGTTTTAAAACTGCCCATAGGTAGTCCCACTCCACGTGGTCAAAAGCCTTTTCTGCATCCAGGTAAAGTATAGCAGATGGCTGTTCCAGAGATGGTGCTGCTTCAATAATATGCAATAATCAATGGATATTATCAGAAGCCAAGCGGCCTTTAATGGAGCCAGCTTGGTCTGGATGAACCAAGGACGACATACAAGTGTCCAGTCGTCTTGATAAAACTTTTGCATATAGTTTGATATCACAGTTTAAGATTGATATGGGCCTATAGCTGGAACATTCCAACAGGTCTTTACCTTTTTTTAAAAGAAGAGAAATAAGTGCAGCTTTTTGGTCCCGATGGAAGCCTCCAACCACAAGTGAAAAATTAAAAGAGTCCAAGATGACTGGACCAACCAGGTACCATAAAGCCACAAGAAGCTCTGGTGGAATGCCATCTAAGCCTGGTGATTTTGCTTTTGGTGTTAAGTCCAGAGCATCTTTCATTTCAGTTAGGGTAATAGGGTCCTCAAGCTTAGAAATCTGCTCTGCTGAAAGAGTGGGTAGATTCAAGGAGTTTAGAAATGACAATATTGCAGAATTATCTTTGTGAGACTCAGATGTATATAATTTAGAGTAATAGGAAGAAAAAGTTCCATTAATTTCAGAAGGAAGTGTACATAATTCTCCATTAGCATTTTTGATCATATCTATGGATGCTAGTTTTTCAGATTGCTTAAGTCTCAATTCAATCAATCAATCAATTTTATTTATAAAGCCCAATATCACAAATCACAATTTGCCTCACAGGGCTTTACAGCATACGACATCCCTCTGTCCTTAAGACCCTCACAGCGGATAAGGAAAAACTCCCCAAAAAAACCCCTTTAACGGGGGAAAAAAACGGTAGAAACCTCAGGAAGAGCAACTGAGGAGGGATCCCTCTTCCAGGACGGACAGACGTGCAATAGATGTCGTACAGAACAGATCAACATGATAAATTAACAGTAATCCATATGACACAGGGAGAGAGATGCCAAAAGTTTACTTGGTTTCTCAGCATTTTCATAAATCTCTTGACGAGTTCTGAGATGTACGAACTCTGCTTTAGAAGTTGCTAGAGATTTAAACTCTCTACTTTTGCTTTAGATAAATCTCTCTTTCTATTCTCAGAAAAGGAAGATTTCTGAAGAGATTCAAGTCTCTATTTCATCCTCTAGAAATAGAAATTTACTTTTACATTCTCTACTCAAATGAGAGGAGAAGGAAGTACATATACCTCTTATACAACACTTAGTAACTTCCCACAGGGTGTGAGGGTTAATCCCTGGTTGTAAATTAACCGCTAAAAACTCTCTCAGTTCGTTGGTGATTTTGTTCAGGAAATCAGCGTTCTGCAACAGAGAAGTATTGAAACGCCACCTTTTGAACCGAGAGTGTCCAGGCGTAGTTTCAAAAGAAATAAGGACAGGTGAATGATCAGAGATAAGCATTGATAGGATGGACGCATGTGAGATGCATTTTAAAAAAAGTTGAAGAGATTAATATATAGTGTATTCTAGAGAATGAATGATGGCGAGATGAGTAAAAGGTGTAATCCTTAAAAGTTGGATTTTGGATACGCCAGACATCAACAATATTCAAATCCTGTAAGAACAAACTAAAGTAAGAAGAATATGTTTGTCATGCAGAGGAATCAGAATTAGTTGAGTCAATAGAGGGGTCTGCTAATAGATTAAAATCTCCCCCTATAATGTGTACTGAGTCAGCAAAATCCAACAATTTCAGCTTCACACCATCAAGGAATGTCGGATTAAACACATTAGATGCATAAACTGAGGACACACAGATCTTTGTTCCGTTGAGGATTAAGGTTGCATAGCAAAACCTTCCCTCTACATCTCCACCAGAGATACCTATTTTTATGTTAAGTTTTCTTTTGACAACAATTAATCCACCCTTTGATTTATTAGGGGCACAGGAATATGATATAACTTTATACATTTTATTATTAAATCTACTTATATCTACCTGTTTCAAATGAGTCTCTTGCAAAAAAGCCAAATCCACATGCTTGAGTTTTAAAAATTAAAGGCATTTCAGTCTTTTCATTGGTGAGTTCAAACCTCTTACATTCAGAGTCATAAAATTGAAGTTAACCATAAAGTGGAGATGTAAAAGGATGATGAAAGATTATGTAGATCATATAGCATGTTTGGATACAGCATACACAAAAAACAAAACACAAGGCAAATAAAGCAAAATGGAGTGAAAGTAAAGCATAAACTAAAATTAAAAATTAAAAAAGTGAATAAAAGTGTGCAGTATAGGCTATGTACCCATAAATAGCTAATTAGCTGTGGAAAAAAAACAATACAAAACCGGTATGCCAGGGAACAGCTCTGAGAAGCCCCTGTGAAGACACCGGTAAATGAGAGCATATAAGAGTTCCTTGGGATACTGACACAGCAAGGAACTAGTAAAGGTAAATAAATTGTTTACAGTGTTTAATTTTCTACTTTATATTAACACACAATAAGTCAGCCAAAAAAATATGTGGCCTGCAAAGTGTTTAATTAGACCGCATTTATTTATTTTTTAACACATTGCAATCATTTATCAAACGGCCAAACACAATGAAGTAGTGGGGCAATAATAGGAATAAATCCGCCTCATAATAGGCTCATTTGGACTAAATAAATTAAAAATGGAAATCAAAGAGTAGGCTATTTGTAACCAAGCCCGTCTCTATAATGACAGAAATCAAAGAGAAAATAGTTTAAAGAAAATAGCCTCTATATTCAAATTAGGTATTTCTGAGCAACAGTATGCAGGTGGAGGCTAGGCTATAAATTGCCCAAAAAGCATGAAAGGTGCGGCCTTAGTCCAGGTAACTGTCACTATGATGTTATCCATTCATAAATCAAGTTAAGCACTGGGATCAAACATATCAAGTCACCGTTTCTGAGCATTGTAGCAATGTGGTGATCCCAAGTTGAGAGTGAAAAGGTGAGGGAATGTAAGCTTGTGTGTATGCGTTGGTCCCACTGGAAGTGCGCGCATATATACGCACATGTCCATAACCGTATGATGTTAGCATCTGTCAGTGTGTGAGCGTCTGTGAATGTCTGTAAGTGTAAGAAAGAAAAAAAAAAGTTTACCTTACGTAGGAAAGATTCAGACTGTAGTTCAACTCACTGCAGCTCAGCCAAGAATTTCTCAGCATCATCCGGAGTTTCAAACATGAACAGCTTGCTGTTATAGGACACCTTCAGCTTGGCTGGATAGATGAGCAAGTGTTGGATGCCCTTCTTACATAGATCGGACATCACTTGGGCAAAAGCTTTCCTTGGCCTGGAGGTGGATGGAGAGTAGTCAGCAAATAAGAGTAGTTTATGGCCCTCATATGAGAGAGAAGATCCAGCAGCTCTGTAGGCATCCATGATAGCTTTACTGTCAGAGTAGCAGAGAAGTTTGAAGATCAGTGTTCTGTTGAAGTTCTTGCCATCCGATTTTGCAGCACCATAAATCCGATGTGCTCTTTCAATCTCAATAATCCCACGGGATGAGAGACTGGGCAGCCAAACTGATAGATGACGCTGGAGAAAATCTCTCTAATCTCAAATTAGCTCAACGGGTATAATCTTCCATTTCGGCCAGGCAATCTGTGAGATTTTTTATTTTTTCTGTGTTGGAGCTGATGGTGTTACTGACCTCCTTACGGATATTTTCAAGAGTTTCCTTAATGTCTGTGACTGCTGTGGAAATTCCAAAAACAATAGACAGGACATCCACGGCGGCGGCTGAATAAGCTGTGTGCTGGAATGGATCTATTGGAAGAATGCCGTCAAGGGCTGTTTTCGGCTTTTTGTCACCTTGATAAGAAGTAGGCGATGGAGTAGATGGCTCCATATTATCTTTGTTTCTTTTAGTAGAGTTAGGCATTAAAAACCGAGCCAGCTGATTAAATAAGACACTGTAGAAAGCGTTGTAAATGTTTGCAGAGGCAAGAGCTGTGCTCCTACACCACCATGCTGCACAGTGACCTGGAAGCCTACTTTTGTTGTGTTGCTGATCCTCTATGGTACACAAATACAGTATAGCCTAGTGTAATCACATATCGGAACAATGGGACTAATGAGAGGTCAGAACAATGCTACGGCACCTGGACTGGATTGGATATATAGCGGCGTCCTTGTCCGCCATCTTGTCTGCAGCTGGGTCCCTCTCACTACATCTGGTTCATGGAAGCTAACGCTTTGGCTAACAACCGCTGTGTGTGGAGGCTGCAAATTTGGAGAAATTGTCCAATATGAGGTAAGTTGTGCTAAGGTAAAAACAGCTTATTGTTTGCTTCTACAGCTGACATTTTGGATTAGACTTCATGTGGCGAGTAATTTTTACGTTATTTGAAGATTTATGTTTGTCGCGACTCGCAAATTCACCACATTCAGCCATAACGGCAGCATAGAAATGATGCTGTATTTACATGGATTTCAGCACTCACATGCATTTTCTTTGGGAAATGCCATTCTAGTTAATTTCTATAAACATTATAAAAGTAGTATGCTGAGATATAAATGCAATTTCTGTGCTTTTTCACAAAACAGAACAAAATGAATGCATCAGTGTTCTATGGGAAGTGACCAGGTGGACTCACTCTCAGTGACAGTGGGGATAGTGATGAAGGCTCCTACACCACGTCGGCACTATCCACTAAGCTACCGATGCCCCTGTTACTGCCGGTTTCATCACCTGGTTAGGAGTGTTAGTCTATACGCAGCATGCACAGGCCCCATGCACAGATGCGCTGCCTCGCCGCAGCGGTCGCAGGCTCAATCCCAGCCTGTGGCCCGTCATTCCCCCATTCTCTTTTTTCCCCACTTCATGCTGTCCTAAAGCAAAAGGCCAAATAGATAATCTTATAAAAAACAAACAAACAAAAAAAAAACAGCAGTAAAAATGCTAGAATTTCGTGTAGTTTTAGTTTTTTGCTGTAATGGCCATATGTTTGTGAATGTAACCATGTGTACGTGATGTGTATATAACGTAGATAAAAATGTCTGCATTCTTATGTAGTCATTTCTTTTTTCTACACAAGGTGATGAAAGCAGCAGTAGTGAGAGTACTGACAACAGGAGCAGCAATGACGAAGACTCCAATGGAAATCACGATGCACTTCCTAGCACCAGTGTTCTAAGTGAAAAGCTTGAGCTCTGTTTCACATTGGATTATAATCGTTGGTGTTATAGTCAGGACATTGAAAAAATTGTGTGGCATCAATAAAATCTACATACCTGAGACGGGAAGATGTGTTTTAATATTTTTTTTTAATATTTTTAAATATTATTACATTTATGCCTGTTGTTGCTAATTTGCATCATACCTAAATGTATATCTATTCTATGTGTTTAAGACGAATTAACAATCTCCACTTAATTTAGCATCAGCTTGAAAGCAAAAGCACATATTATTAATTTTTATATAATTGTAAATACATTCAGGCATCAAGGGGATAAAGGGACTGTTAATTTACACGTGTACGCCTGTATTTTTTTTTTTTTTATAATAGCTGTATATATATGTACATATATATATGGCGTACGTGTGTAAATTAACAGTCCCTTTATGCCAAAAGGCAAAAGTCTGAGAGCAGAAATTCCGCAAACGCACAGACAGAGTTTGAGCGCAAGGAGAAAAGCCGAAGCTCGAGCAGGAAATCTGCACGAGCAACATGGTATCTGAGTGCGAGCACACAGTTTGAGCAGAAACAGAGTAGATCTAAGCGCAAGCAATAGTATTTGAGTGTGAGGGCAGGGTTTGAGGGACAATATTACAAAACATGAACGTGAAATCAATAAATAATGCTCTCAAACTGATATACCACTCTCTTGAATAAAGATAGGGATAAAGCTATAACTAGGCTACAAGCAGTTGAGAATGGAACGCACCTCTGTGAAGTTCAAAAGTTCCTCCGCAGGTCTTTTTATACAAGTACCTCGAGCCTCCTTTATTTATTTTTTATTTTTTGCCTGTAACGTTTTTGTCCCGATATTTTGTGTGATATCTTTGTATATTTCTTCAATAATGATAATAATAATGTAAACAAACAAAAAAAGTTGGCTTCCGGGTCACGCAATGTGAAGTGTATGAGAGGCTCGAATCCTGGCCTGTTATCCGTTTGTTCCATTTTCCATTTAAACAGAAAATCGGAAATCGGAAAACGAGTCGTTATCCGTTTTTTCATTTTGGTTCTGAAAACAAATATTGAAAAAACAAGTCATTATTTTGTTTTTTTATATTTGGTTTTATTTTGAAAAACGAATGAACGAATGTCACACGGACAAGGTACCTTGGTCCAGTGTTATAATCCTGTTAAATCTAATTTGATGTTAAGAGCCGATTTTGACCATAATGGGAAGAGTATGTGTCTATTGTGCATAACATGTTAAAGTATAAAATCTCACAAAATAAAGATCATCAAGTTTCCTCCGAAATAAAGTGATGTCTAAACTAACTGTGCATTCACACCAAAAGCGTCTTAAGCGTCATAAGCGGCCGGCAGCCATTCATTTTCAATGTACGCTAGCTACGAAGGGCGTCAGGGGCGTCGGCTGCAGCGAGTGGCGCGACCAGAGCGTCAAGTAGAAGTTGAGAGAAGCTGAACTTTATGCAAATGAGCAGCGCCGCTGCCGAAGTAGCAGCCAATTGCAGACCGGGATTCGGGTACGGAGGTCTGGGCGGGAACTGCCCATTGGTTCGACAGCCCACTAGTTCGACATCCCATTGTTCCGACCATATTAAACTCATTGTTCCTAAGTCCGTTCCGAAATCATCAAGATGCCCTGTGGTTAAGGTCTGGTTAGGTTTAGGCACAAAAACCACTTGGTTAGGGTCAGGAAAAGATCATGGTGTGGGTTAAAATGAAAAAGAAAGTGGCAAACACATAAGCTGTAAGCCTGCTCCGCCTCAAGCCGGTCGCGGCGCACCATATGCCCGCCGCGAGCCGTTCAGCACCGCGGACAGTCGGACTAATGGGATGTCGAACCAATGGGCTGTCGAACCAATGACATGGACCTGGTCTAGGCTCTCCCGGAGCTGTACGAGCCGGTGAAATTCACCGTGGAGTTGCCGGGTTTGCAGGACTCTGTGGACCCAGACAGCCCGAATGCTCCGGGCCCTGTGTTTCCTCAGCAAATACGCCAATGCAATACAAAGAAGGCTTCCGAAAGTGCGATTAATGAGCTCCCGCTTATTTACCACCAATTATGTTTCTCAGTGGTCCTACGTGCCAACAGGAGAGTAAAATCATAATTATAAAAGACTCATAAAGGCTATATTGACTGTGTTTATTAGCGTTATTTTAATTGTGCAATGAAAGTCATGGATAATACAAAGTGAAGACATAAATGATTGTATATTTGTTCGTCCTTGTAAAGTGAACAGCTGTGTCAGCCTTGATGGACACATCTGCAGCAGCCAGCCCCGCCCCTTTGGCCGCTGCAAGCGCCTGCTGGAGCTGCTGCCAGGCAGCGCGATGCCAGCAACCTGAGCGGCCGCTGGCACTCATGACGCTTTTGGTGTGAATGCACAGTAAGAGACCCACCTTGCCTTAAACACGCCTGGTCGGATAAAACCAGTGAACTCAGCGCATCTCTGCACTTTCCTTACTTTCTTTCTTTTCTTTTACTTTCCTTTTCTTTCGCCACGTCCAGAATTGTCTTGTCTGAGTTTTCTTTCTATTTGTCTGTGCCTTCGGTAACATTATACCTGAAGCAACAAAGCCAGCCGATTGCAACATTTTTTATACGCGTTAATACAAACTTTGAAAATAATATCGAATGGCCGATGAGATTGTTTTCAACCTCATTATAAGCGAGTAGCCACAGCTAAATAGATAAGCTGCTATTCGACCTGCAAATCCATCAAAGATTCATCGGATCCAGCGGCTGCCAGCCACTTGCCAAAGTGTCCGTAATGCAGTGGTTTCTTTGCCAAACCAAGAGACTTTCTGCAGCCTCAGATAACCAACGTTTGAGGACCACCTGAAGGACGTCGCAGTCAGGCTCAACCGCCCCTCCACCACTGTGTTACAGCTGGCTTCGTTCTGCTGGGAAGCCCGGGAGCTGCAGAGTGACAGTCCGGGGTCCTCTGAGAAACATCCGCCCGAGTCAACGCTGCTAAAGGTGGGCAAAACTCCCCTCACCTGATGCAGGCGTTGTGTAGTGGTAAGAGTTGATGTTGAATAGGAGACTTAATCATTCATTCATTCATTCATCTTCTCACTGCTTCATCCTCTTGAGGGTCGTGGGGGGGCTGGAGCCTATCCCAGCTGACATCGGGCAAGAGGCAGGGTACACCCTGGACAGGTCGCCAGACTATCACAGGGCTGACACATAGAGACAAACAACCATTCACGCTCACATTCACACCTACGGACAATTCAGAGTTATCAATTAACCTAGTCCCCAATCTGCATGTCTTTGGACTGCAGATTGGGGACTGAAGCCGGAGTGCCCGGAGAGAACCCACGCTGACACGGGGAGAACATGCAAACTCCGCACAGAAGGGCTCGCACGCCCGGGATCGAACCGGCAACCCTCTTGCTGTGAGGCGAGAGTGCTAACCACTACACCACCGTGCCGCCCCGAGACTTAATCATTTTGATCTTAATTTAGGCTTCGTTAGGGAAATGGTTTTGCACATCCCTGCGTCCCCAATTTATCTTTAGTCACATACTCTCCCGCTATCACCAAACTGAATAACTGACAAAAGTGTTACCTCTTGCCGTAATCCATTTATACATACTGTTGATTTTGTGTTATTTCATATCATCCTCATTTACTATTCATTTACTCAGTTGTTAAACATTTAGCCCTAAATAAATCTTCATTTATTGCCAAGTCGTTGTCTGTGGATATTTCTTTTGAGCAGGAACTATGATCAAGGTACAGATGCAGCCACTTCAAATTTCTGTTTGGCCCGTGGTAGAGCCCTGACCGATCTGTGACAGGTCCCTGTCGTCATCCTGCTGGGCTCGTAGCTCTATCGACCCCCACGATGATGTAGAGCATACGGGGCTGACTGGTAACGCCCCCAAGTTTAATTTATAGAAACCAGTTGCAATGTCTTTCCACCAGGAGGAGCAGTAAGTGTGGAAGCTGAAGCAGTTTACTGCGCCTCTTATGACTGTAATAGTGGGAGAGAGCTTCCCACACAGAGCATATTTAACCCTATGGGCCCTAGGCCTTTTTTAGGGTATTTTTACTGCCTTTACTTTTAAGCTCATATCACAGTCATTATAAAGGCTACATACACAGGGCAATCTGGGCTATCCAGATTTGCCATGTCCTTCTATGTGCTAGTATTTTATATTAATTTCTATATCAATGAAAAAAACAAGTCTGTGTTACTAAATTCTTACATTTCTACATGTATCTCACCATAGCAAGTTAGAAGTTGACATATTCTGCCATATATGAAGAGGGGAGACTCTCTGGAATCTGGTCATATAAGAACCATGATGGTGGGACTTTCTGTCACTTCACAGTTGTTCAGTTGTTGGTTTGTGCCAGGCTGACATAATTGGCAGTATTTTTTTCATTATTGCAAGAAATTCCATTGACTCATTCACAAGTCAAAAATGTGTTTTATCTGAAAGAAACATGCAATATTTACATCTAAGATAATAGAAAAATAGTCAACCAAGTTTCAGTTATATATTAGGGGGACATTTTGGGCATTGGGGGGGACGTGTCCCCCTCAATGTATATGGTGACTACTGCCCTGTCAAGAATGCATAATTAGGCTACAGTTTTCTGGGTGCGCAAAGGTGAAGTGTGCTGGTCTTGTCATACAAAGTTTGATGGAGTGTCAACTGGACAATATGGAGATATTTGCATCTTGAAAGCTGGACTACAAATGTGGATAGACAGGGAGAAACACACGCAAGCCTAAGACGTGGTAAGATACGATATTCCTCACTATATGAAGTGACTGATAACAAGATCTGTATAATGGATTGTAAAGAAATTCGTCAGGTTTTTATTTTGTAGACAATTGATCTGGATTTATAGCGTGATGGGATGACAGCACAGTGATGTGTGTGGTATCACTGGAAAGCTCTGCTCCTGCACTTTCATGTGATATGCGTGGCATTTCGACCTGCATTCGCGAGTAATCCATCCAAGAGTAATGTGTGTGCAAAGCTGTATGAAAGCTCTGTTTTACATAATGTTAGTGTAACCAAAGACTGTGGATAAACCAAGATGGTCCACTGCGAGTCAGTTTCCTGTATCAGTGTCACGTGGAGTTTGCGACCACCACGCCCCTTTAGGAGACTAACAGCAGGTCCTGAGTCCATTGACTTCAGTGGGAGACATGAACATAATTACAGATTATGGCCGATTCTTTCGCCCCATAGTCAGGGAAGCAAATATTGGACCCATTTATCACAAGCCACATATCTTCAGAACATTCCGACACCAAAATGGCAAATTTCAGACAGACAAATCAGGAGAAAATTTACTTTGTTCAAGACCTGTCTCTGTCTCAACAACACACTCTCGCAAGATCTGGCAACAGATATCTCCCCTCTGAATGCTGAAATCAGTGCAGTTTCACCAAAGACACTGGATTAAAAAAATATTTTTTCCAGCGGATATCTTAGTTACAACATGATTGAGCTAGCAAAGCAGTTTTGTGTTGCTATGTGTAGTATTTATTCGGTTTTGGGAAATCACAATGTCTAGAAAGCATCAGTGGCTGCAGCTGACAGGGACGGTCAGATACAACATAAAACTACTCCAGTTAGCTCAATCATGTTGTAACTAAGACATCCGCTGGAAAAAATATTTTTTTTCATGGACTGTTTATTTATTTAGCTTATGGCCAGTAAGGGTACACACATGTTGACAGAAGCGAGGTTGGGGATACTCGTCTTTGATTGGTGGTTCTCCATCGTTTTTGATTGGCGTACGGGGGACAACGCCTACTTAGGAGACCGGAAATGTATACCATTTCATACAATGGGACTATATTGGAGATGGGCCATCTTGTAGTAATCCAGTACCTTTGGTGTAATTTTATCTTTTTTTTTGCTGTGAAAGCACCAGAGTGGTTGACTGAAGCAGAATCTTTCATTAGATAAAAACAGCTTGTGAATATTTGAAATGATTACATAGATCTTTTATTTTTTAATTATTATTTTGACGTTCACGCTCTGCACACACTCTGCCTGCCGCACGCAGCATGTCTTCACCTCATTGATCTGTCGCTGTCTGTCTAAACAGATTCATGGAAGCGATATTTGACAAGATTTGATGCAAGAGGAATTTGTGATAAAATGTCTATTACTATTTATTAACACTAGACCGCCAAGGGGTCATTTTTACCTCCCTGCCATTTTCAAATGCTTGTAACTTTGTTACAATAAAACTCTAACGTCCCTCTGTGAAATGCAAGCTAGTTTTGAGAGACAGACAGACAGACAGACAGACAGACAGAAAGAAAGACAGACAGAAAGAGGAAAAAAGAGGGATTTGGATCATGTAGCCTAATTATGAACCGGAGAAAATGGATGAATGTCGAACAAGCTCTGGCAATGTTTCAGGACATAAGTGACGATCAGATGGGGAGAGGTGACTGAGGGAGAGTCGAATGGGGGACTGTGTGGAAGCGTATACAGCCGGGATTACGCACTGGGGAGAGCACAGTCACAAAACATCTTGACTGAAGTAGCTGGCCCAAATGCACATGCATGCCGTAATATTGATGACTATTTGAGCGCGTTCATGTGTCTGATGGATCGTGTCATGCTGCAACACATCTGGGACTGTATGGTGGCAGAGCATAGACTGTATAAAATAATGGACGTAGTCACCGTGACGTCACCCATCCGTTTCTGAAGAGTGGATTTGAAGCTCAAAATACTCCGCTCTGGACGTCGCCATCTTGGCAGTGCCTGACTCCGCCCAACTCCCAGACAATCAAAAATGGGCAAAGAGGCGGGCCAAAGGAAGCCTGGTTGCCAAAACACGCCCACCTCGCTCGACGCTGCTGAGTTAGCTAAGGCTAACAAGCTAGGTTAAGAAGCTACGAGGCTAACAAGCTACACTACTTTGGCAAGCCCTGTGGTGCCAGCTCCTTCACAAAACTTGAGGTAAGTTGAGTTTACCTGAAACTAACGTTATAGAACAAATCTCGAAGCAATGATTCAGCTGTTATTCAGATTATACAATCTTAAAAAATGCTTCAACATTTTTAAATATAGAACGCTAACGTTAATTATGGTAACATGACATTGATAAAAGTCGAAGGGGACTGACATGTATCTGTAACGTTAACATTACTGTTATCAACAGCGCATTGCGAGATTATCATCTAGAACATGATAAAGAAATGTAGAAATTGTGAAAGAAAGGCAGTGTTATACTTGTTACAAGATGTTAACTTTTTTCTCTCAGTGAATTTTCTTCATTTGTCTTAAAGAAATGTTCAAACAAAACCAGCACATAACATCAGCTTTTCATTTTTTTTTTACATTCTGCTAAGATAAATGCAAACTTGGGTAAATGTTAAGACATAAATGGAAAGATTAAGATATCATTAATAACTATTATATTTTGTTAATGGTTTAAATCATCACTATATTTCCAATCATCACAGGAAACTGATGAATGACAGCTTTAAAAAAAATTAGCTTTTACTCTAAAGTAAATTTTGTCTGATCCACTTTATATCACAAAAATTCTAACCATTACACAAACAGTTTAACAAAATTAAGTCAAAGCTTGCATTCATGAAAACATCCATATTAAAAGGTTACAAAAAGTACACATGAAATAAATGAAAAGATTTGTAACAGTAATTATAAAACCTATGGATTAGGACCCAGTGTCATAATTTGGAAAATCTTAATTTCTTGTGAAACAACCTCTTTACTGTGGAGTAAATATCACATTGGCCGAGGCGTACCTTTCCTCAAGTGTCCTACATGAGAGAAAGATGACAGGTTAAAAACACAGGTAGAAAACATTGACTACAGCCTGTCTTGGTTAAAAGCCCACTCACCACCAAAATGATCTTATTGCTGAGTAAGTGGCTGTCATTCATAAAATAGTTTTGTGTTTAAGTTCTGTAGATATTTGACTTTATATTTGAATGTGATTTTAAATTTAACAGTGTACTACCAAGACAACTGGAGTATGAATGTACAATATGCAATTCATCCACATTAAAATAATTGTTTCTATCAAAAGGAAACTGAACTGTTATCAAAGCTCACTGCCACTGTGGAATCATGCTATGTTCAGCTGTGTCATTATGAGAATATTTTTTTCCACTGGTTCTTCACAGACTGTGTGTGGGGAAAAAGGTAGTAATTCTCACTTTGATAAAGGGTCTTTGCATAAAAGGCACCAAAATGTTAAAGTCGGTAAATACATGTCATGTTCCTTGAGTGATAAAATCTTCATTTGGCCTTTTGCATCAGGGGAACACTAAACTGCACTGGTGTGTCAGTAATTTCACCTTATCAGTTATAGTACAGAGCAAGCTGTGCCCTAATCGAGTACTTAGTAATGTATGACAATTAGTAATTTATGTAATGCATTTAAATGTATTATGGTCAATAATTCATCATTTTAAACTAATAAGTTTCTTGACTCTTTGTGAGGTACTGTATAAAAAAAGGTGGCTTTATCCTGGAGTCAGTGCTGAAGTGATGACTCTCAGTGTTCACTGCACAGATGGGAAGTCTTGTTTGGAGTCCAGTTCTGTCTTCTCGTGTTAAGTGTCCACTGGTCCAGTCTGTCTGGGTCACCTAGAGGAAAACTTTACACAGAAAAATAGATATTAAAAGTAATATATGTGTTAGGTTACATTTACATGCAAACAATGCAACTTAAATTACTTCAATGTTCAACAGATCATAATCAATTTATTTTAGCAAAACAAAAAGGTGGTGGCTATCACAGTCCCCATATTCCGTCTGTGCATTATCTATTGTTGTGTAACTACAGGCCTATATCATACACTAATCTTCTTAATATTTTATATGTGACAGTCAAATGTCACATTAGTTTTTTTTAATTACGTTACACACCTTATTGTAATTTCACACAGTTTGCCACTTTTTAATTTACATACACAAGTATAGCCTTAATGTTACATTAATGTTACACTGCTCGTATGACAACGTTAACATTGCAATATGTTAGCTAACTAACATGATGGACCTTTATTTTCAAACCTCACACAGCCTCAGCCTTTTGTTCAAAATATTCTCTCCCTAAATGCCTACATCCTAACACTTCTCTGTCAGGCTCTGACTTCGATGCATCCCCCGACTGGCGTCTTGCTCGAAGGCTAACTGTTAGCTGGCTGGTTAGCTAGTTAACGAGCTAAGCTTGTGTTACATCGTATTGTCTGTGGCTCTGTAACTTGATGTGGATGTTGCTGCTGTGATACACGTTGCACTTGAAAATGAGACCTCCGGTATCAACGTGATTTTACATGTATTAAATAAAGGCTTAATAATATAATAATAAGCTGACAAGCTAGGTGGTGACCGCAGACACCGATACCCGCTAATTAGTGCTATCATATAAACATAAATAAAATAATACTGGAATTTCCGAATTTCACTTACCAAAAAACCTGGAGCACATACTTCTTGTACGGTCTGTTGGTATAATTAATCGAACAGCAAGCCACATTACTCCAATCTTTGCCTGAAAAAATATCCAAAAGGCACAAACACGGCTGAGAGGACAGGTTCAATGCCTTGAACATGGGCACGAATTGACGATGACGCCGAGCAGACGGCGGAGTCTGAGCTCAGCTCCGTCGAGCTCCGCACAGCAGAGCCAGCGGCTAGTTAGCATGCTAGTTAGCCACCCGTGATGGTGCGACCTGTCACTCAAAGTGACCACGCCCTCTTAATTATGCGCAATTTCAAACCTTAATAACATTTAAATGGACGGGTTAGAAAAAAATTCACTGGAGAGCTTGGCACTTCCACATTGGTCTCACTCGTCTCCCCCGGAGGTTGGGGCTTGTGGCAGAGGCGCGCCGGTGTGGAGCAGTGTATGGTTGCCATGCAGAGAGCAGAGGAGAATTGGAAACGCAATCAAAAAACTTATTATGATAGTCTAAATTATGGTGATACACCTGTATGTTGTACACTCGATTTGATTGAGGTGGGTATTTGATATATAATGCACTGGGCAATCAGAGCATCAGTCTATTCAGTGGCTTGAAGTCTTAACATCTCCATGCTGTCTAGATGCAAGATGTGTATTTTCAGATTTTTGTCTTGATAACTGAATTCATGACAGCAGTTTTAAATCTGCCTTGACAGCTACTGTCATTCTGGTTGCTGGTTTAGTCAATTTGTGAAGCCACAGATAAGTTGTCACTTGCTAATTAGCTCAATCAGATAGAAGATGCTCCTTGGTGTCAGAGTGTAAAGCCTCAACTGATGCAAAATGTACATTGTAATGGCAGCTTTCTTGTTGTCCTCCTATTCTGCCTCTTGTTTGTCAGAATTGCCTAAATTTGTCTAAAATTGCCCGGCCCTGACCATTGCTGCGCAGCAGTTACAATTGTTTTCTTTTTTTTTTTCTCTTAGTCATTGCCATTATTTACTGTAAAGAACCATTGATCAGCCAGCTCATGTCTATACATAAATATTAATGAGGTGCTTTGCATTGATCATTTAAGACTGAATGTTTGATTTGATTTGAAGGTTTATGTTGAACATAAAAAAAAGAAAAGAAAGCAACAACAACAGACAATGAAAGGTTTATTCAAAAGGGAGTTGGAAGAAGTTGAAACTTATCTAATCCCACCATGTAGAGGGCACGATGTGAGGCTGGTCCACGTGAGGACAATTCCAAGTTTAACTGTAGCAAACATTCAGTATGGATCCTCTAGTGTGGAGTTTTATAAATGAGGCCCCTGCTAACTCATTCTCATGTTTTAGGACTCATTCCTGGGGCACTCTATAGGTGTAGCTATATACCCTGCAGGCACATTCTCAGGCTTTAAAAGATGCTCCTCTTCATCCTGTGGGACTGTGGTGAGAGTTAATTTGAAGTGTTTATACTTTGAATGCACTGGGATTCTCTTATAAGTTTTTTAGATGACTGGCTTGTTTTAATGCTCACTGGGTTGATTGAAACTGATGACAAATGTATGTAATATACTGCCTTTTGGTAACACAACTGCCTCAGTCACCTTTTTGATAGAATATTTCTTTCTGCAGAGGAGAATAACTGTTGCTGCCCTGAGTGAGAGCTGAATGAACATATCCAGGGTCTTATTCATAAAATAGTGTGAAGGATCCCTGTTAAAGTGTATGTGTGGACAAAAGCAGAAAATGGTGCACACCAAAAAATATTATGATCTATAAAACTGTGGGTACGCCTGCTAGTGCGCTATTTCCTTTTATAACTCTCAAATCAACTTAAAATTGTCCACACTTGGATCAGCCTCATATCCCACCCTTTACACACCCACATTCAAATAAATATAAACATAAAATGGTCAGTACAAAGCTCCTCATGAATGTTGATGCATAGAAATGAGCCTGCTGATCAATGGGTCTTTACAGAGAGACATGGCAACAGCCGAGTGTCACCACTGTGATTATATGTTTACAGCAATCAGGCCAGACCAGGTGCTGGAATTGATAGATGCATAAAATAATCTGGGCAGTGGCGTAAGGTAGTTACAATGGGCCCCAGTGCATGCTATTTTGAGGGGCCCTATTACGCCCTAGTTACAAGTTATGAAGCACACACACACACACACACACACACACACACACACACACACACAGTTTTAGGTGTATATTTTAGCAACAGTGTGTCTTACTGCCACTTCTACGTTACATCCACTTGCAGATACTTGATATTAGACACATTAACATAGATATTACACAGCAATCATCATTACATATCTGTATAAGACAAATCTACAAAAGAAAATAGGAAGTTATTAGTTTAGCTTCATAGTTTTTTATTGGTAAATTATAGTTTTTTTAATAGTTTATGTTGAATAAGCATATAATTTGTTATAGATTGACACTGTTTTACAAAACCAGAAAACCATGATGGAGATGGGTTTGCCTTATTTAGGGCATGTACGGAAAATAGCACCATTTTGTTTTAATGTGAGTTCTTCTTTGAACACGGACGTATTTCCAGGTGGCAGTCAGGCCCCTCCACCCCATGGGCCCCAGTGCAACTGCACTGCCTGCACTGTCTATATTTATGCCCCTGAATCTTGCGAGAGGTGCACGGGGTGCGCGCTCGCCACCCGGTTGCAAAATTGCGTCATTTGCATGTTTGCTGCCACAATTGAGACCGCACGTAAAAGTATCCCCGGGGAGCACCTAGAGCACTCACGTACTACCATAAGTGATCTCATGCATTATGCCACACGACCAGATCAACAAACCCCGGAAGCCACGACCAAGACAGTGGCATTATAGCCCGGATAGGAGCTTTATTTCCACAAAGCCTATACAAACAGTGCGCAACTTAGCGCTGAAAGCCACACAATGGTTACCAGATCATATGGTCTGAGAAATAGTCTGGCCAACTGAATACAGAGCCAACTTTAATAGACTACATTTAAGTTAACACATAGCTATCATCATGTCATACTGATACCGTTACCTCTGAGCAGCTGGTGGCCGTAATGAACAGCTTATGGAAGTTGCATTGATTAACATTGTGGTGCATTCACTCTCTATTCAGTAAGAAAGTAAAAAATAGTATTGGGCGAAGTTACATTACAAAGTTGTCATGATGGGGTCAGTGTAATCTTGTAAAATGTAGCTTTTGGAGAGAAACTTGAATAAATCCAGCTGTTTGAAAAAGAATTTTGTTGATGTTTTCACAGCAATATAAAATAGAAATTAGAGAGGGAATTACGGCATATTGTAAAAAGTTTTTTGTCACACTTACACTAAGATCTGGAACGAGATCCCATACTACATTAGAGCTTTACCCCAATACACATTTCAGACATGCATATAAACACTGCGATGGAAGGACAAACCTGCAATCAATTCACTCACTCCATTTAAGTCTGTTAGGGTGCGATCGACCGAGATGAAACGCTAGAAGCGCGATGCCAGTAAAACAATTGTTTTCCTATGATACGGCGCGTCTGACCGGCGTTCAAGCGTCTTTTTAGGCCCCATTAAGATGTAGCATCTAAAAGCGCGTGGAAAACGCCAGCTGTGCCGTTTCCATCCTTTTATCCAAGGCGCTTCGGAGGTTGTGCTACTGTTGCGCCTGCCGTTACTAAGCAACCAAAACCGCCTGTCACTCACAGGGGGAGTAAAAAAGTTACAAAATTTACAAAAAAGTTAAATGGATTTCCAGCAAGCATCAGGAGGTGAGGTGTGTGTATGTGTGTGTGTGGAGGAGAGGGAGAGAGGGAAATGCTGGTAGAGACATAGTGTGTGTTATTAGATACATAATGTTGTGAAGTCCATTGGACGGAAAGGAAGAAGCAGGTTCGTGGAGCTGATTGGTTAATTCTTATCACATGACACGAAGTGCGCATGCTGCATTTGAAAAAGTTGAGATTTTAGGAACTAATGACTAATGAGAAATGAGTAGTTACTGAGGAACTATGGTACACAAAATTAGTTACTGATGAACTAATGATGAACTAACTATTAGTTAATTGTCAGTTCTTCCGTAAGCCCTGATCAAATTTCAGAGGAGTAGTTACTGAGGAACTAATGAGGAACTAATTATTAGTTAATGGTCAGTTTTTCATTAACTCATGATCAAATTTCATAAAGGGTGTAGAGGCCAAGCCAACGCTTTAAGCCACTCAGGTGCTGCACCAGGATAATCTAATTGACGCGCTGATTGTTACCGTGTCTGATGAATCAAAGTCGGAGTCAAACTTGCCAGTTGAACACTTCGTCCATTTATTTTCCTTCACAAAACGTCAGTGTCCATTAAACTCAAACAGGTTTCCAAATACGCTCATACATCCACACGTGTAACTCCATTTGCACCTTGCTGCTTCAGCGGTCAAAAACTGTTTACCCTTCCGGGTGGAACACCTGACCAGACAAAGAAAGGTTCCCCCCATATATCATGATGGCCGCCAATTACCCTGTGACACCTGATACCCAGTACACCATACACAAATAAATTAATTCACATTCTGCTCCTACACACCGGCCCCTAATTGGTATGGCAGGCAGACATAACAATTCAAAACAACAACAACAACAACAGGAGCCAAATGTGACAATATCAGTTACCATACACAGAAATGCAAATTAACATAATTTACACCTCCTGTATCAGACAGAGTTTAGTAACAGGTCTCTCAATAATATTATTCTTGGTCTGCAGCTTGACAGAACGCACCATGCCCCTTTTGTCAGGAAAAACCTCCAGCACTTTGGCGAGAGGCCAGGAACCACATGGGGCTGAAGAATCCATGATGACAACAACATCTCCAGCTATCAAACTCCGTTCCCTTTGGTTCCACTTCTGTTTCTCTTGCAATAATGGCAGGTACTCCTTGACCCATCGCTTCCAAAATAGATCCGAGATATACTGAACTTGTCTCCAGCGACGTTTCACGTACATGTCGGAGGGTTCAAAAAGCCCAGGTGGTAAGGCGGGTTTTCCCTTTAACAGAAAAAGATGATTTGGTGTAAGAGGTTCCAAGTCATTTGGGTCGTCGGACAGCTTGGTGATTGGACGATCATTCAGAATGGCTTCTACCTCACACATTACAGTGTGAAGTCCATCATCATCCAACGTTTGCTGGTGCAAAACTGAGTTGAGAACGCGCCTTACCATGCGTATCATACGTTCCCAAACTCCACCATGATGGGATCCTGCTGGTGGATTGAAACTCCATTCAACTCCAGCTGAAATCAGGGTTCCTTGAATCCGCTCATGATTCAATGCAGTGATAGCCTCTCTCAGTTCTCTTTCAGCACCAACAAAATTGGTTCCATTATCAGACCTGATATGGACAACTTGACCTCTCCTGCTAATGAAGCGACGTATAGCATTGATGCAGGTGTCTGTCTCCAACGAGTTCGCCACCTCCAAATGAACTGCCTTACTCGCCATGCAGGTGAAAATCACTCCATAACGTTTGCAAGTTGTCCTGCCTTTCTTTACTTCCACAGGTCCAAAATAATCCACTCCAACGTTCGTAAATGGAGGTAAGTCTGGAATAACTCTCTCCTTTGGAAGATCCGCCATCTTTTGCTCCATAGCTCTCCCGTTATAGCGTCTGCAAAAGCTGCATTCAGATATAATTTTCCTCATGGCCGCATTTGCGTTGGTAATCCAGTACTTCCTCCTGAGAGCAGACAGTGTATGATTTCGTCCACTGTGTCCTAATGACTGATGGATGTGTTTGAGGATAAGCCTGGAGATATGCTGCTCCTTGGAGAGGATGAGGGGATGTTTTTCCTCCAATGGCATTGCTCCTTTGCTTAATCTCCCTCCCACTCTTAACAGCCCATCTTCCAAAATTGGATCCAGCCTGTAGATGGAACTTTGTCTGCTTACCGTACCTTTCACAGATAGCAGGGAGGAAATTTCATCCTCGAACCTTTGCTGCTGACAGTAGCGTACAATGGTCAACTCAGCTTCCAACAGATCTTTGGGTGTCAAGATGTTACTCCTTGGTATAACTGTGGCTCTTTGACCTTCCACCTGCCCAGCTTGTGGATCAGAGGCCTTCAGACCATGTCTCTGACGACTGAGGTACAACAAATGCGTTTTCAGCCTAAGAAACCAGGCTACTGACACTTTCAGTTTCCTCCAGTCTGAGAAGTATATCATGAGATGATCAGTAGCATTGAGTAAATCGGTAACAGTGGAGTTCACCAAAGCATCCTTTCTGACCTCTGGATCCATGGAGTCCACCTTAACATCATCAACAGAATTTTCTGGCCAATCTTCCTCAGACCTCCAAAGAAAACTGGGGCCCTCAAGCCATCTGTGGTTCTTTAGAAAGTCAGGCACCTTCATTCCCCTGGATGCAGCATCGGCCGGGTTATCTTTGGAGCCAACATGCCGCCATTGGGAAGGTCTTGAAACTTCTCTTATGGCGGAGATCCTATTTGCCACAAACGTGTGGAAACGCTTGTCCTCATTATTAATGTATTTCAAAACTGATGTGCTGTCGGTCCAAAACACAGACTCATCCAACTGGATTTGAAGTTCTGCCTTCAGCATCACATCCACTCTGGCAGCCAGAACCGCAGCTGTAAGTTCCAGTCGTGGAATTGTCACAGATTTTAGAAGCGTGACTCTGGCCTTACCCAATAAGAAAGCAACATGATCCTCGCCTCTGCAGTCTTTCAGTCTGATGTATGTTACAGTCCCGTAGCCATCTTTACTGGCATCTGCAAAATGATGTAATTGGCTGTGTATGAGCTCACCAAAGTCCTTAGGCTTCATGCATCTTTCCACCTTGAAAGATGTCAGCAACGTGATCTCTTCCAACCACCTTTCCCACTGTTTTAAGATATCTGGTGGCATGGCATCGTCCCATCCACAGCTTCTCCTGCAGAGCTCTTGCTGCATCATCTTGGCGGACAAAGTAACTGGTGACAGAAAACCCAAAAGATCGTACACTGAGCTGGTTGTGGACAACATGCCGCGTCTGGTTAGAGACTGCTGTTTCACCTCCATCTTGAATTTGAAGGAGTCTGACTCAACACACCAAAGCAGACCTAAAGCTCTCTCGACCGGAAGATCGTCTCGATCCAGATCCAGCTCTTTTAACTCCTTTGCCCATCGATCCTCTGCAAGTGACTGCAACACAACTCGACTGTTACTTATCCATTTCTCCAAAAAGAATCCACCTCTTTTACAGACAGCGTTGAGTTCCTTTATCAATTGCATGGCCTCCTCTTCTGAGCCCAAGCTCATCAAACAGTCATCAACATAAAAGTTCCGCTTGACAGCATGAACAGTCTCATCGGAAAAGTCACCTCTGTTGTCATCAGCAGTTTTCCTTAGCGCGTAGCTAGCACAACTGGGGGATGAAACAGCTCCAAACAAGTGCACAGTCATTCTGTAGTCTTTGAGCTCTTTGTTGAAGTCTCCTTCTGGCCACCAAAGAAAGCGTAGAAAGTCTCTGTCTTGTTCCGCAACCTTCACCTGATGAAACATAGCCCGTATGTCACCCATAAATGCCACAGGCTCCTGCCTAAATCGAGTGAGCACTCCAAGCAGGGAACTGGTGAGGTTAGGCCCTTGCAATAGTTCACTGTTTAATGATGTTCCTTGATATGTGGCTCCACAATCAAATACCACTCGTAGAGAACCCTTTCTGGGATGATAAACACCATGATGAGGAATATACCAGACTTTTCCACTTCTACCCTGCAACTGCTGCTGAGGCACTTGCTCGGCGTAACCTTTATCAGTTACCTCGTTGAGACAACTTGAATACTCCTTGTGAAACTGTGAGTTATTTACAAACTTCTTAGTCCAAGTATCCTCTGCTTGGCCACTGTAAAGCTGTTTGGTAGGATGACATCTGGTCTCTTAAAGGGCAACTTCAGGCAATACCTCTTATCCTGTAGAGTTGCAGAGGATTCCATGATTTCCATAAATCTGACATCTTCTCTTGACATCTCTTTTTCCTCTGAGGTTTTTTCATTAAAGTCATGGTTATACTGATTGTTCAGCATGAGTTCCAGGTTAGACACAGAGATTTTATTCACCACAACAGAAGGAAGCTCCACGTCAACACTGCAGCCAATTCCATTTCCATTCAAAGGGCCATTGATGACCCAGCCTAACACTGTTCTTATAGCATAAGGGCCATCTCCACAACTGTTGACCACTTCCCAAGGTTCCAATACCTTAGGAGCGTTGGTTCTTATCAACAAGTCAACGCTGGCCTTTATGGTGGGGATACGAACCTTTGACAAATAAGGCCACCTTTCCATATCTGCAGCAGTGACAATATTATCTGAAGTGACTGGCATCCGCTTCTGCGTGAGAACTTCTGGCAGAGGATAAAAGTTCTTTCCATCCAAACCTGACACCTCGATCCCAGACAAGGAGTATGCTGGAACAACCTTTTCCTGTCCCATCGTTTTTAAAAGAAAGTGAGTCCTTTTCCCTGTGATGCTCAATTTCTGCATGAGTTGTTCTGAACAGAATGTAGCCGTACTACCAGGATCCAGAAGGGCATATGTCTGTATGACCTCACTTCCCTTGGTGGACTTGACCTGCACCGGAATAATGGAGAGAATACAGCGATCTTTTCCGGCCCCTGTACGCCCACATGTCTGGGGAAGAGTTGATGGTTTAACTCCTGGTGGCTCATTTGTTTGTTCCGGTTCAACATTTGCCTTTGGAATATGAAGCACAGTAGGATGTTGTTGATCACAAACTTCACAGATCAAGCGGTTACTACAATCCCGGCTTATGTGTCCAGTGCATAAGCATCCAAAACAAATTCCTTTCTCCTTTAGGAAACGAATCTTCTCTCTGTGTTTCTTACCTTTAAACTGCTGGCATTTCTCCAAAGAGTGAGCACGTGAACAGCAATAACAATACAAACCTTGTTTCTTTGAGCTACTTGTCATAATTTTATCATCAGAGGAATTGACTGAAGTTACTGTAGTAGCAAAACTACTTCCTTTCATTCTGGTCTTTGACTGTAGCTTGAACCTGCTGGACGGTCTTAAACCAGTTGTATTTTGTGGTACATGTGCCTCAATATCTCCAAAGATTGGGTCAGACAGGATCCTCACATGCTTCTCCAGAAATACAACCACATCAACGAAATGAGCTCTCTGGTTGTATGTTTCCATTATATCATGAGCAACAGCTCTCCATCGTTCCCGGAGTTTGTATGGCAGCTTGGAAATCACCATTTTCATATTGCTTAGCATATCCAACTCCTGCATATAATGAAGCTCTTCCATCGCATTACAACAGCCGCGTAAGAATAAAGCATAGGCTTGTAAAGCTTTAACATCCTCGGACTTTATTGATGGCCAGGCTAAAGCTTTGTCTATATATGCAGTAGATATCTTGTACTCGTTCCCAAAATGTTCTTGAAGAAGACCCTTTGCCACAATGTAGCCACGTTCAGGAGCCATATGCTGGCAGCTGTGAACCAGTTCCTTGGGCTGTCCTCTTGTGAACTGTTCCAAATAGTACAAACAGTCAGCTTTGCTAGCTTTATCTTCCACTCCTTGTTCAAATGCCTTAATAAAAGCTTTATATTGGAACGGAGGTCCTTCAAACACAGGAATGTCTCGTGCCGGCAGAGACAGTAAACGCTGTTGGTGCACAAGGGCAGCTGTTATTTCATTTTGTTTATGCATAATAGTGACAACATCTCCAGGTAGAACTTGATCAGTTTGTTGATGATTTATCTGTTGTCTACTATTTTGATTTGTCCAAGTAGTTGTTGTACCAGGCTGCAAAACTTGTGATGTTTCCAAATGCCTTTGATCATGTGTATTGGGACGCTGCTTTGCCACTGAAATCTTCCTTTCAGTCTGTTTCGGTCGCACGTCCATTGTTTGTTGTTCGTTCTGTGTTAATGACACATCCTGTTGCTGTGTTGCTTTACATGCTGCAGGCTCATATTCCTTTGCCATTGGATTAAGAGTATTGACTGATGCCAACTTCCTCGTCTCCCTTTCAAAATAAGAGTTCATGCCATCTGTTGGTGCATGAGAGAGACACTGTCCATCCGAAGCTTGCAAAACTGCCAACTTAGCGGTAGATGCAGCTAGCTCAGTTTCTAAAGCAAGCTGTTCCTTTTTCCTTTTTATCATTTGTTCCTGTTCCTCCAATGCATGGCGTTCCTTTAAAGCTGCCATTCGGGCAACAAGTGCAGCTCTTTCTGCTGCTGCTTTAATTTGTGCAGAGGAAGTGGTACTTGACCTATTACTGGTGACACTTTTGTTTGAATGTTTACCCACATTGGAAACACTGTCGTTAGGGTCAATATCATCATTATCAACACCATCATGAGTAACACCGTCATCAGTGTTCAAATTACCAGTACCTTCATTTTCAGACACATGATTTCCATTAGATTTGACCCACTGTTTCATGTTTTCAATAAATTCATCATTGAACATCATTTTTGCCTTAAACCATGTTTCATGTTTTTCTTTCTCCTCATGTGGCAATAAAATCATTATAGAATCATGCATACACCTTATTTCATCACACAATTCAATGAACCCATCAAGAGATTTTTGTACCTCTGAAAGCTTACCATTTTGCATTAAATCTTGTATCGTTTTCCTTAAATTGCTAGCTTTATTTAGCTTAGCCTTTCTACCACTTTGCAATCTGTCTAACCTATCAGCAACTGCTTTAGCAGAAAGTTTGACCACCCGTTTGCTCGTGTGTGTGTGTCACTGCAGCTGGCCACAGAGTCCGGATTGCCAGCAGTAGCTGGCACACTAGCACCAGACGGTGTGTCCACCTTCGCCGCGCAATCTTCCATATTTTAAAAAGGTCCGACAGTCAACAGATCGCAACAAATCAGTCGATACAAAGTTAATTGTTCATCCACTTCAGCGACCAATGCATTGGAATTACGCCATTATGTGTGCGCACGTTTCTATTTAGATGGCCATCTATAATGGTGGTAGCGCTACACCTACCTAATTCAGATGAACGATGTTCAAATCCGACGACGAGAAAATACACGGCGTCCTCACCGGCGTCGCTTGTCTCCGACGGCGGCCCCACCGGCATCGATCTTCTCCCACGGCACCTCCACCGGCGTCGATCCTCTCCGACGGCGCCACAGGTAGCAGGTGAGTTGAGCCTAATCAGCTGATGTGCCGCTCCAACACAGAGCCTCCGTCTGACTCCCTCGTCGTCACCAACACCATCAAACATGAAGAAACTCGTGTCCAAACTCCAACGATGCACAGTTCGTGAATTTCCAAAACAGTTTTTGACTTGAATTGTAGAGGCCAAGCCAACGCTTTAAGCCACTGAGGTGCTGCACCAGGATAACCTAATTGACGCGCTGATTGTTACCGTGTCTGATGAATCAAAGTCGGAGTCAAACTTGCCAGTTGAACACTTCGTCCATTTATTTTCCTTCACAAAACGTCAGTGTCCATTAAACTCGAACAGGTTTCCAAATACGCTCATACATCCACACGTGTAACTCCATTTGCACCTTGCTGCTTCAGCGGTCAAAAACTGTTTACCCTTCCGGGTGGAACACCTGACCAGACAAAGAAAGGTTCCCCCCATATATCATGATGACCGCCAATTACCCTGTGACACCTGATACCCAGTACACCATACACAAATAAATTAATTCACATTCTGCTCCTACAAAGGGGTTAATCACGACTTAATAATTAGTGAACTAGTTACTTCATCAGTACAGAATCATTACTCAATAACCTGTCCATTAGTTAACCTTTTTATGTCCTAAAATAAAATGACACATATTGAGTAGTCTTTCATTACTTCATCATCATCTTTACAATTAGTTCCTTAACAAATAAAATCACAGATAGCAGGATTCTTGAGAAGAGTTTAATTAATTATTTTCAGACCACATACACATTAATATGATCATCCATGTTATTCTGTACAAAAAACTGTTGCGTCGTCTACGTCGCCTCACGTCACCCTGTGTCAGTTGCATTTGAACACACTACAAAGACTACTCCCAACACTTGAAAGTGTTACTCATTTATTTTGGCACTGCCCCATTATCAAAAGACTCTGGGAGTGATATTTGTAATTTTATTGCGAACAATATTAAAATAATTTAAGCTGTTTTGGAGGGATGTGCTGTTTGGACTTTTTGACTTTAACAGAAATACGGCAAAACCCATTGAAAGATTTATTATTAATCTCATCTTACTTTTGGCAAGATTTCACATTCACAAATGTAAGTTTACACATAGAAAACCTTCTTTTGTTGCTTTTGTTACATCGATTCCATTAAATTTTCCCTTAATCAAAAGACAATCAAAACCATTAATATTTGTGATCAGTTGTGATCATCCTTGTAAACTCTTATACCCCCTGGCATATGTGATATATGACACGTGTAATGTTGAAGATCTGCATTCTGTAAACTTCCTGTCTTAAATAAAGTTGTGGGGGGGGGAAGAAGACTACATCCGACGGCCAAGTAGCACGTACGTTCTGCGCCTGCGTGAAAGGAAATGATGCAAAAAGGGAAACCGGAAGTCCGTTGAATGTACGAGCTCAACAAAGTAGCGCGGAGTGACAGAGTGATACATCCTGACAGCCGAGGGGTTTCCTATCTGTGCAGCCGAGCACCGCAGCACCTCCACGGACTATTACATCCAGACGCTCCTGGTGTTTCCTCCGCAGGCTCCACTTCACTCAACTTCACTCAGCTGCCCGACAAACCCGCTGCTTCTTCCCACGTTAACCTGAATAACAATCCAGGGCTCGGTGCTCTGTTTGGATCCAAACGGAGAGCCAGGGCTAACGTTAGCTGGGAAGCTAGATGCTTCCCTCCGGTCATGCTGCGGCTAAAGCTCCGCTAGCCGCTCCCATCTAGCTCCGGTTTGTTATTGAGGTTAAAGTGGGAAGAAGCAGCGGATCTGTCAGGCAGCTGAGTGAAGTGGAGCCTGAGGAGGAAGCACCGGTTAGCCCCGGTTTCACTACAGGCAGAGTCACTCGCTACAGGGGCGAGGAAATAAAACCTGAACAGCCAGTCGAGGGAGCTCTCTCACCGACAAGTTCTGCTGCCGACTCAACGTGCTCAATCAGCCGAAAATTTGGAATGAATGATGAACTATTAGTTAATGGTCAGTTCTTCAGTAAGTCCTGATCAAATTTCAGAGTGGTAGTTACTGAGGAACTAATGAGGAACTAACTATTACTTAATCATTACCTACCTTTTTTGTGTACCCTAAATTAAAGTGAGACATCAAAATGAGTAGGTAATGATTACTGAATCATTACCTACTCATTAGTTACTCTTTTTGTGTACCCTAAAGTAAAGTGAGACATCAAAATGAGTAGGTAATGAGTACTGAATCATTACCTACTCATTTTGATGTCTCATTTTACTTTAGGGTACACAAAAAGGGTTGGTAATGATTAAGTAATAGTTAGTTCCTCATTAGTTCCTCAGTAACTACTGAAATTTGATCAGGACTTACTGAAGAACTGACCATTAACTAATAGTTCATCATTCATTCCAAATTTGTTTCATAGCAACTACTTTAAATTTTGTGCACCTCAAACAACTGTACTGTGAACAATGGTGTGATCAGTATACAGTACTTTACACGCAGCCCCCATGATAAATTCCTTAAGCTTAGCCTACCTAAAATGTGACACACTATCATATTTATTTCTAAGGCATCATCGTACAGAATAACATGGATGGTCATATTAATGTGTATGTGGTCTGAAAATACTGAATAAAACTCTTCTCAAGAATCCTGCTGTCTGATTATTTTTGTTAAGGAACTAATTGTAAAGATGATGATGAAGTAATGAAAGACTACTCATTATGTGTCACTTTACTTTAGGACATAAAAAGGTTAACTAATGGACGGGTTATTGAGTAATGATTCTGCACTGATGAAATAACTAGTTCACTAATTATTAAGTTGCGATTAACCCCTCTATGAAATTTGATCATGAGTTAATGAAGAACTGACCATTAACTAATAGTTCCTCATTAGTTCCTCAGTAACTACTCCTCTGAAATTTGATCGTGAGTTACTGAGGAACTGACTATTAACTAATAGTTAGTTCCTCATTAGTCCCTCATTCGTTCCTCAGTAACTACTCTAATTTTGTGTACCTTAGTTCCTCAGTAACTACTCATTAGTTCCTCATTAGTTCCTCAGTAACTACTCCTCTGAAATTTGATCATGAGTTACTGAGGAACTGACCATTAACTAATAGTTAGTTCCTCATTAGTTCCTCAGTAACTACTCTAATTTTGTGTACCTTAGTTCCTCAGTAACTACTCTAATTTTGTGTACCTTAGTTCCTCAGTAACTACTCATTAGTTCCTCATTCGTTCCTCAGTAACTACTCTAATTTTGTGTACCTTATTGTAAAGTGTTACCAGCAAGGGGATCTGCTTTTTATCGCTTGTAGCATAAACGAAGTGATCCTTACAGAGACGTCTGTATTGTATTAGTCGTGCACGACCTCCACATTTGGAATGGGGAGTTAGAATTCCATCGAGGTTGGACCTCCAGAGGGGCCGACTGTGGATGTTATGAGAAGGAAATATGGGGATAAAAGTCTAAAATATTTAAATGTCTGGACAGCTGAGTTTGGATTCCCAATAGGGGGATCCCTCAGTTTAAAAAACACATCAATATTAGAAGAAAAGCTGAAGGGAAAAGAACAAGAAATGAGAAGGAAAAGAAAATTGCTGTTAAAAAAAAATTAGAAATTATGGAAGGTCAAAAAGAACATTTACAGATGTGGAAAGGAGAAGAAGAGACACAAAAAAGGAAAACAATGCAGAAACAACTACCCTTTTCATGCGAAAAAGTTGAAACCTATAAAAAGCAAAATTCAAACTTGCAAAACACACATCAGATAACTGGGAAGATTTGGGCCCGTTTATAAAATCATGTCAGTGTGCAGCCGATTGGCAAGAAACTTCTGATCGATCTATTTTATTTTTACCAACACTGCAGTGCTACTTTAAAACTTTAACATCTGTTGTGCACACTCAAAGAACAATCCAGCTGGTACCTAAAATCATTTCTAAATCTTTTTCTTTTTTGTCCGAAGAACAAGCTACAGCTATTACAGCCCTACAGGAGGTCCCTAAGACACTGTGGGCTGTCAGTAAGTATGATGCTGGCCTCATCAAAGACTGTGAACCTGTTGTCATCACTCCAAAATCAGACTTTAGACCTTGCAAGGCTCAATATCCACTTAAACAAGAAGCCATCGGTGGCATAACACCAGTCTTTGAGTCTTTTAAAGCAGCAGGGGTAAATGTTCCCTGTGATGACTCTCCAGTGCGCACACCTTTGTTCCATTTTGCTCCAATGCCTTGCTCATACTAACAACTCAGATTCTGTCCCTCTAGGAAACGCAAGAGCTGATGCTGTTGTAAAAAGAGCTGCACTCCAACCCACTATCCTTGATCCTTTGTTTGTTTCAACTCCAGTCTCTATTCCCAGCTCCCTTACAGCAATACAGTCCTTTGCCACACCACAAGAAAAGACGTTGTGGAGACGCTGCGGTGCCACATAGAAAGAAGCAGTGTGGCGGGGACCCGATAACAAACCTTGCCTGCCCAAACATTTTCTTTCCTCACTTTAAAAAAATGACACATGGATTGGACCATGTGTCAAAAGGGGGGATGTTGGATGCCATAACTCAACACTGTTTCACCAAAGGGTTTTCAGTCCATGCGCAGAAGTTTTGTCAGTCATGTATGGTTTGTGCAACACATAATGCAGGTAAAACCAAAACACTCACACACGCCGCTCGCCCACCACAAGACAGACCATTCGAACATTTGACGATGGATTTCATAGAACTGTCGCCAGCAGAAGGGAAGAAAAACTGCTTGGTGATGGTTGACATGTGGTCAAAATGGGTTGAAGCATTTCCAGCAAAACATCAAAGCAGCCAAGTGGTAGCAAAGGCTCTGTTAATGGAAATCATTCCCAGATGGGGAATACCAACTAAACTGAGCAGTGATAATGGCTCATACTTTGTCAATTCTGCAATAACCCAAACCATTGACCTCAGACAACATTGTGCATACCACCCTGCCAGTGGAGGTCCTGTCGAATGGGAAAATAGCACTCTGAAATCAATATTGGCCAAGTGTTGTGAGGAAACAGGACTGCCATGGACAAAAGCTCTGCCTATTGTTCTAATACATATGAGAATGAGAAAAAGGTCCAGAGTGAACATGAGTCCCTTTGAAATTCTTTTTGGCAGACCTCCATCCCTAGGAGTGGAGCCTGTAACCAGGCCACTCCCCTCCACTGGCCTATGTGAGGATGACATGTTACAATATTGCAAAAACCTATCTTCCACTCTATCTCAAATCTCTCAGCAGGTGAAATCAGCCCTTCCACCACCAGCCTCCACATCGCTCCATGATTGCCAACCTTGTGACTGTGTGGTGATAAAGGACCTAAGAAGCACTCCAAACGCTGGCGAGGTCCATTCCAGGTGCTCCTGACAATGCATACTGCTGTGAATATCGCTGAGAGAGCAATGTGCCCTGAGCCAACAGAGGAACTCAGACGTCGACACAAGGACAGACAAGGCGAGGACAAACAACGCAAGAACGAACAAGCGCAACAGAGGATGACACGAGGAATAACTCCGTGAATTCAACAGACACCAACTAGACGTGCAGGACTAACAACGCAAACCTTTTCCCACCAGACTACACCATGCACCACCTGATCCTGACCCTATCATGTTTGGCTATGCTGATAGAGGCCTACACCTACATACCTGCCAAGACTGTCACTCTGACAGAAGGACAAAGTGCAACATTCACCTATACTGTTTATCTCGAAATTTGGCAATCAGATCAAATTCATACATATTATGAACGTTAACAATGCTGATCAAAATTCAGCCTCATTTCACATTCCTGATCCCCATTATTACCCCAGCTCAAATTCTGACTCTGATGACATTTTGTAATTATGTTTTCTTTTTTTTGTCTTTTCTCTCTCTCTCTCTCTCTCTCTCTCTCTCCATTTCCTTCTTTTTTTATACATATATACATATTTTTTGTTTATCTTTTTTTTTCTCCTTTTCCTTTCTTTTTCCCCCTCTCTTTTCTTCTAAACAACTGCCATGATGATACATTTTAAATTCCATGTGAATTAATGTGTTGGATAATTAAGTTGTAACTATTTTATTTTATTATATATTTATTTTTTTTAATATCTGATAGTGTACATGTGTGACAATAATCATATGTGTATAATAACAGTGGAAGTATGACTAATGATAACAGCAGCAGCAGGAGGCATCTGGCAGGACCACGGCAGCAGCACAACCACACACGTCACACCATCCAGGCACTAGTGACATCCAGAATGGCCGAGTTAGCAAGATGCAGTAATAGGACAGGAGAGAGAGAGAGAGAGAGAAGGTGCCCGGTGTATTATAGGGGGGTCCTCCGGCAGACTAGGCCTAAGTCAGCCTAACTAGGGGCTGGTACAAGGCAAGCTTGAGCCAGCCCTAACTATAAGCTTTATCAAAGAGGAAAGTCTTAAGTCTAATCTTAAATGTGGAGACAGTGCCTGCCTTCCGGACCTCAACAGGAAGATGATTCCACAGGAGAAGAGCCTGATAGCTGGAGGCTCTGGCTCCTGATCTACTTTTGGAGACTTTAGGGACCATGAGTAACCATGCATTCTCCGAGCGCAGAGTTCTGGTGGGATAATATGATAATATGAGCTCTCTAGGATATGACGGAGCTTGACCATTTAGAGCTTTATAAGTTAACAGTAGGATTTTAAATTCAATTCTGGATTTTACAGGGAGCCAGTGCAGAGAAGCTAAAACAGAAGAAATGTGATCTCGATTTTAGTTGCTGTTAGTACACGTGCTGCTGCATTCTGAATTAGCTGGAGAGTTTTTAAGGACTTACTAGAGCTACCTGATAATAGAGAGTTACAGTAATCCAGCCTAGAGGTAACAAAAGCGTGGATCAATTTTTCTGCATCTTTTCGGGTCAGGATAGGCCTAATTTTCGCAATATTACGCAGATGAAAAAATGCAGTCTGTGAGATTTGTTTTAAATGAAAATTAAAAGACAAATCTTGATCAAATGTTACTCCGAGGTTTCTTATTTATAAATAGAGGGCTATAAAAGAGTGCTTAGGATTCATACTAAAAATTGACGTGCGGCCAAAGGCTGAAAATGGTGCGCGCCAAAAAATAATCCGATTTATAAAACCGTGTGCACGCACACTTGCACGCAATGTTCTCTTTATAAATCACAGACATCCTGGAATTGTGCGCACCCAGATCTGCCTCATATTCCGCCCTCTACACACCCTAGTTCAACCATAAATGGTCATGCAAATCATATCGGCATGCGAGTGTTCTCTCGTTGTGAGTCACGGCGACAGGTGTGAGAAACAAACCAAAAAACGGAATTTCTCCAAGACTGAGCTCAAGACCCTTTAACGGTAGGTGGAGGACTGAAGAAAGATTTTATTTGGTGGCCACAGCAGCGGGATCACTAATAAAGCAAAAAAGAGTGGCAACACATCAACGCTGCTGATGCTGTCAGCTGTGTCTGTGGGACTGCACAGATAGTGACAGACAAAAAAAAGTGGTCTGATCTAAAGGTAGACCAAATATTTCTACTACTTTACCAACATGTAGTTAATGCGTTGCTTTTAAATTTGAGGATGTTTGAGATTGATGTGCGACATAAAGAATCACATTTATTAAAATGTGAAATGAGTGTAACGGTTGTGCTTAATGGCTGTATTTCGAGACATGATAAATGCACTGGAAATATTTAGCTAAATAAATAAATACATTCCATGCAGTCGCACCATCCTCTCCCCCTCCTGCGCTCACAGAGTGGACAATGAGACGTTAGAGGCAGTGCAGATTAAATACGTATTTAGAAAGAATTTCAATTCAAGATTTTAGTTGGATTTTTATGAAACAATTATCACTCACTCCAAGCGCAAAATAAGGCTGCTGGATTTAATTTCAATGATAACGTGGATCTAAGGTGGATATAGTGTGACATTAAACTTGCGTGAGACATCAATAAAAATCTGACTCCACTTCTTGCCATTTCCCGGGGTGTCTCCAAAATGTGCGCACGCATGACTCAGAGTTTGCTTACAGGTGCGCACATTCTCCCGCCAAGTTTATTTTTATAAATCACAACCTTTGCGTGGGAAGTGGCGTACGCCACTTTCAAGCCCCGTTTTGTGCGTAAGCAAGCTTTATAAATGAGGCCCCTGATATTTAACAGTCCGCATTTAATTCTCCTGTTTTGTCTTTCCATCACAGAAGAGGTTTTAATTTTTATGAGGTTGTTATGCACAACTCCTCTTTGTTTAATTTTAGATTTAGATAATTTAGGTGGTCGGGGGACAGACACCGTTTGTATAAAACTATGAAAACTATGGCTGGGTAATTGCACTAGAAGCTCAGAGAAGCATATAGGACTGCGACTCTAAGTCCTGATCTCAACTCTGGGTTGTCAGGGATTTGAATTACTAATAAAATTTGCCAGGTTCCTAGATATGAGAGCAGCTCCATCCCAAGTGGGATGAATGCCGTCTCTCCTAATAAGACCAGGTTTTCCCCAGAAAGTTTGCCAATTATTAACAAAAGCCACATTGTTTGCTGGACACCACCTGGACAGCCAGCGATTAAATGATGACATGCGGCTAAACATGTCATCAGTGGTCAGATTTGGGAGGGGTCCAGAGAAAAGTCCGACATAGTTTTTGCATATTCACACACTGAGGCAATATTAATTTTAGTGACCTCCGATTGGCGTAACTGGGTGTCATTGCCGCCAACATGAATAACAATCTTACTGAATCTACGTTTAGCTTTAGCCAGCAGTTTTAAATTTGATTCAGTGTCGCCCGCTCTGGCCCCAGGGATACATTTGACTATGGCCGCTGGTGTTGCTAATTTCATGTTCCTCAGA